>NC_092622.1:177500-247500 GCF_047663525.1 Anas platyrhynchos
CATAACCCTAAGCCTAACCCTAACCAGATCTAACCCTAACGCTAACCCTAACCCTAACCCTAACCCTAAGCCTAACCCTAACCTAACCCTAACCCTAACCCTAACCCTAACACTAACCCTAACCCAAACCCTAAACCTAACCCTAACCCTAAACCGGATCTAACCCTCACCCTAACCCTAATCCTAACCGTCACCCTAACGCTAACCCTCACCCTAACCCTCAACCTAATGCACCTTGACACTCCGTGTACGCTATTTCACGTTAAGATTAAACATAGGCCTAGCCAACATGGGAGAAGACTGAAAAACCGGGCCCCAGAAAACGCGTTGCTAGCCTCTTTCGTCCATCGAAAAGTGCCCCCAAAGGAAGGCTTTGGGTACAAGTGAACTCCCCAGGGGAGCCTTTACGCAGCCCCACATGCAACTGGACCCTCCGGGTTCGATTTTTCCGGGCATCCCTAAACATAGCCCTAGCCGGCATGGGAGAAGACGACTGAAAAATCAGGCCCCAGGAAATGCGTTGCGAGCCCTTTTCGCCCATCCCAAAGTGCCCCCAAAGGAAGGCTTTGGGTACAAGAGAACTCCCCAGGGGAGCCTTTACGCAGCCCCACATGCAACTGGACCCTCCGGGTTCGCTGTTCCTGAGCAAACCTAAACGTAGCCCTAGCCGTCATCGGAGAAGACTGAAAAATCAGGCCCCAGGAAATGCGTTGCGAGCCCCTTTGGACCATCCCAAAGTGCCCCCAAAGGAAGGCTTTGGGTACAAGAGAACTCCCCAGGGGAGCCTTTACGCAGCCCCACATGCAACTGGACCCTCCGGGTTCGCTGTTCCTGAGCAAACCTAAACGTAGCCCTAGCCGTCATCGGAGAAGACTGAAAAATCAGGCCCCAGGAAATGCGTTGCGAGCCCCTTTGGACCATCCAAAAGTGCCCCCAAAGGAAGGCTTTGGGTACAAGAGAACTCCCCAGGGGAGCCTTTACACAGCCCCACATGCAACTGGACCCTCCGGGTTCGCTGTTTCCGAGCAAACCTAAACATAGCCCTAGCCGTCATCGGAGACGAGTGAAAAATCAGGCCCCAGGAAATGCGTTGCGAGCCCTTTTTGCCCATCCAAAATTGCCCCCAAAGGAAGGCTTTGGGTACAAGAGAACTCCCCAGGGGAGCCTTTACGCAGCCCCACATGCAACTGGACCCTCCGGGTTCGCTGTTTCCGAGCATCCCTAAACATAGCCCTAGCCGGCATCGAAGACGACTGAAAAATCAGGCCCCAGGAAATGCGTTGCGAGCCCTTTTTGCCCATCCAAAAGTGCCCCCAAAGGAAGGCTTTGGGTACAAGAGAACTCCCCAGGGGAGCCTTTACGCAGCCCCACATGCAACTGGACCCTCCGGGTTCGCTGTTTCCGAACATCCCTAAACATAACCCTAGCCGTCATCGAAGACGACTGAAAAATCAGGCCCCAGGAAATGCGTTGCGAGCCCTTTTCGCCCATCCAAAAGTGCCCCCAAAGGAAGGCTTTGGGTACAAGAGACCTCCCCAGGGGAGCCTTTATGCAGCCCCACATGCAACTGGACCCTCCGGGTTCGCTGTTTCCGAGCAACCCTAAACATAGCACTAGCCGGCATGCGAGAAGACTGAAAAACCGGGCCCCAGAAAACGCGTTGCAAGCCCCTTTGGACCATCCAAAAGTGTCACCAAAGGAAGGCTTTGGGTACAAGAGAACTCCCCAGGGGAGCCTTTACGCAGCCCCACATGCAACTGGACCCTCCGGGTTCGCTGTTCCTGAGCAAACCTAAACGTAGCCCTAGCCGGCATCGGAGAAGACTGAAAAATCAGGCCCCAGGAAATGAGTTGCGAGCCCCTTTGGACCATCCAAAAGTGCCCCCAAAGGAAGGCTTTGGGTACAAGAGAACTCCCCAGGGGAGCCTTTACGCAGCCCCACATGCAAATGGACCCTCCGGGTTCGCTGTTCCTGAGCAAACCTAAACGTAGCCCTAGCCGTCATCGGAGACGACTGAAAAATCAGGCCCCAGGAAATGCGTTGCGAGCCCTTTTCTCCCATCCAAAAGTGCCCCCAAAGGAAGGCTTTGGGTACAAGAGAACTCCCCAGGGGAGCCTTTATGCAGCCCCACATGCAACTGGACCCTCCGGGTTCGCTGTTTCCGAGCAACCCTAAACATAGCCCTAGCCGGCATGCGAGAAGACTGAAAAACCGGGCCCCAGAAAAAGCGTTGCGAGCCCCTTTGGACCATCTAAAAGTGTCACCAAAGGAAGGCTTTGGGTACAAGAGAATTCCCCAGGGGAGCCTTTACGCAGCCCCACATGCAACTGGACCCTTCGGGTTCGCTGTTTCCGAACATCCCTAAACATAGCCCTAGCCGGCATCGAAGACGACTGAAAAATCAGGCCCCAGGAAATGCGTTCCGAGCCCTTTTTGCCCATCCAAAAGTGCCCCCAAAGGAAGGCTTTGGGTACAAGAGAACTCCCCAGGGGAGCCTTTACGCAGCCCCACATGCATCTGGACCCTCCGGGTTCGCTGTTCCTGAGCAAACCTAAACGTAGCCCTAGCCGTCATCGGAGACGAGTGAAAAATCAGGCCCCAGGAAATGCGTTGCGAGCCCCTTTAGACCATCCAAAAGTGCCCCCAAAGGAAGGCTTTGGGTACAAGAGAACTCCCCAGGGGAGCCTTTACGCAGCCCCACATGCAACTGGACCCTCCGGGTTCGCTGCTTCCGAGCATCCCTAAACATAGCCCTAGCCGGCATCGAAGGCGACTGTAAAACCCGGATCTAATCCTCACCATAACCCTAAACATAACCCTAACCCTAACCCTAACCCTAACCCCAACCCTAACCCTAACCCTAAACCGGATCTAACTCTAACCCTAACCCTAACCCTAACCATAACCCGGATATAACCCTAACCCTACACCTAACCCTAACCCTAACCCTAACCCTACCCCTAACCCTAACCCTAACCTAACCCTAACCCTAACCCTAACCCTAACCCTACACCTAACCCTAACCCTAACCCTAACCCTAACCCTAACCCTAACCTAACCCTAACCCTAACCCTAACCCTAACCCTAACCCTAACCCTAACCCTGAGCCTCACCCTAACCCTAACCCTAACCCTAACCCTAACCCTAACCCTAAAAAGGATCTAACCCTAACCCTAACCCGAACCCTAAATCTAACCCTAACCCTAACCCGTATCTAACCCTAACACTAACCCCCTAAACCTAAACCTAACCCTAACCCTAACCCTATACCTAACCCTAACCCTAAACCTCACCCTAAATCTAACCCTAACCCTCACACTAACGCTAACCCTAACCCTCACCCTAACCCTAACCTTAACCCTAACCCTAACCCTAAACCTAACCCTAACCCTAACCATAACCCTAACCCTAACCCCTAAACCTAACCCCAACCCTAACCCTAACCGTTACCCTAACCCTAACCCTAACCCTAACCCTAAGCCTAAGCCTAACCCTAACCCTAACCCTTAGCCTTAGCCTAACCCTAAGCCTAACCCTAACCGGATCTAACCCTAACCCTACCCCTAACCCTAACCCTAACCCTAACCCTAACCCTAACCCTAAGCCTAAGCCTAACCTAACCGTAACCCTAACCCTAACCCTAACCCTAACCCTAACCCTAAACCGGATCTAACCCTAACCCTAACCCAAACCCTAACCCTAACCCTAACACTAACCCTTACCCTAACACTAAGCCTTACCCTAACCCTAACCCTAACCCTAACCGTAACCCTAACCCGGATCTAACCCTAACACTAACACCCTAAACCTAACCCTAACCCTAACCGTAACCCTAACCCGGATCTAACCCTAACACTAACACCCTAACCCTAACCCTAACCCTAACCCTAAGCCTAAGCCTAACCCTAACCCTAAACCTAAGCCTTAGCCTAACCCTAAGCCTAACCCTAACCGGATCTAACCCTAACCCTAACCCTAACCCTAACCCTAACCCTAACCCTAACCCTAACCCTAACCCTAACCCTAACCCTAACCCTACCCCTAAACCGGATCTAACCCTAACCCTAACCCTAACCCTAACCCTAACCCGGATATAACCCTAACCCTAACCCTAAACCTAACCCGTATCTAACCCTAACACTAACCCCCTAAACCTAAACCTAACCCTAACCATAACCCTATACCTAACCCTAAGCCTAAACCTCACCATAACCCTAACCCTAACCCTCACACTAACCCTAACCCTAACCCTAACCCTAACCCTAACCCTAACCCTAAGCCTTAGCATAACCCTAAGCCTAACCCTAACCAGATCTAACCCTAACGCTAACCCTAACCCTAACCCTAACCCTAAGCCTAACCCTAACCTAACCCTAACCCTAACCCTAACCCTAACACTAACCCTAACCCAAACCCTAAACCTAACCCTAACCCTAAACCGGATCTAACCCTCACCCTAACCCTAATCCTAACCGTCACCCTAACGCTAACCCTCACCCTAACCCTCAACCTAATGCACCTTGACACTCCGTGTACGCTATTTCACGTTAAGATTAAACATAGGCCTAGCCAACATGGGAGAAGACTGAAAAACCGGGCCCCAGAAAACGCGTTGCTAGCCTCTTTCGTCCATCGAAAAGTGCCCCCAAAGGAAGGCTTTGGGTACAAGTGAACTCCCCAGGGGAGCCTTTACGCAGCCCCACATGCAACTGGACCCTCCGGGTTCGATTTTTCCGGGCATCCCTAAACATAGCCCTAGCCGGCATGGGAGAAGACGACTGAAAAATCAGGCCCCAGGAAATGCGTTGCGAGCCCTTTTCGCCCATCCCAAAGTGCCCCCAAAGGAAGGCTTTGGGTACAAGAGAACTCCCCAGGGGAGCCTTTACGCAGCCCCACATGCAACTGGACCCTCCGGGTTCGCTGTTCCTGAGCAAACCTAAACGTAGCCCTAGCCGTCATCGGAGAAGACTGAAAAATCAGGCCCCAGGAAATGCGTTGCGAGCCCCTTTGGACCATCCCAAAGTGCCCCCAAAGGAAGGCTTTGGGTACAAGAGAACTCCCCAGGGGAGCCT
This sequence comes from Anas platyrhynchos, assembly GCF_047663525.1. NCBI lineage: Eukaryota > Metazoa > Chordata > Aves > Anseriformes > Anatidae > Anas > Anas platyrhynchos. The sequence goes on from NC_092622.1 coordinate 182,573, forward strand.
TTACGCAGCCCCACATGCAACTGGACCCTCCGGGTTCGCTGTTCCTGAGCAAACCTAAACGTAGCCCTAGCCGTCATCGGAGAAGACTGAAAAATCAGGCCCCAGGAAATGCGTTGCGAGCCCCTTTGGACCATCCAAAAGTGCCCCCAAAGGAAGGCTTTGGGTACAAGAGAACTCCCCAGGGGAGCCTTTACACAGCCCCACATGCAACTGGACCCTCCGGGTTCGCTGTTTCCGAGCAAACCTAAACATAGCCCTAGCCGTCATCGGAGACGAGTGAAAAATCAGGCCCCAGGAAATGCGTTGCGAGCCCTTTTTGCCCATCCAAAATTGCCCCCAAAGGAAGGCTTTGGGTACAAGAGAACTCCCCAGGGGAGCCTTTACGCAGCCCCACATGCAACTGGACCCTCCGGGTTCGCTGTTTCCGAGCATCCCTAAACATAGCCCTAGCCGGCATCGAAGACGACTGAAAAATCAGGCCCCAGGAAATGCGTTGCGAGCCCTTTTTGCCCATCCAAAAGTGCCCCCAAAGGAAGGCTTTGGGTACAAGAGAACTCCCCAGGGGAGCCTTTACGCAGCCCCACATGCAACTGGACCCTCCGGGTTCGCTGTTCCTGAGCAAACCTAAACATAGCCCTAGCCGGCATGGGAGAAGACGACTGAAAAATCAGGCCCCAGGAAATGCGTTGCGAGCCCTTTTCGCCCATCCAAAAGTGCCCCCAAAGGAAGGCTTTGGGTACAAGAGACCTCCCCAGGGGAGCCTTTATGCAGCCCCACATGCAACTGGACCCTCCGGGTTCGCTGTTTCCGAGCAACCCTAAACATAGCACTAGCCGGCATGCGAGAAGACTGAAAAACCGGGCCCCAGAAAACGCGTTGCAAGCCCCTTTGGACCATCCAAAAGTGTCACCAAAGGAAGGCTTTGGGTACAAGAGAACTCCCCAGGGGAGCCTTTACGCAGCCCCACATGCAACTGGACCCTCCGGGTTCGCTGTTCCTGAGCAAACCTAAACGTAGCCCTAGCCGGCATCGGAGAAGACTGAAAAATCAGGCCCCAGGAAATGAGTTGCGAGCCCCTTTGGACCATCCAAAAGTGCCCCCAAAGGAAGGCTTTGGGTACAAGAGAACTCCCCAGGGGAGCCTTTACGCAGCCCCACATGCAAATGGACCCTCCGGGTTCGCTGTTCCTGAGCAAACCTAAACGTAGCCCTAGCCGGCATCGGAGAAGACTGAAAAATCAGGCCCCAGGAAATGAGTTGCGAGCCCCTTTGGACCATCCAAAAGTGCCCCCAAAGGAAGGCTTTGGGTACAAGTGAACTCCCCAGGGGAGCCTTTACGCAGCCCCACATGCAACTGGACCCTCAGGGTTCGCTGTTTCCGAGCATCCCTAAACATAGCCCTAGCCGTCATCGGAGACGACTGAAAAATCAGGCCCCAGGAAATGCGTTGCGAGCCCTTTTCTCCCATCCAAAAGTGCCCCCAAAGGAAGGCTTTGGGTACAAGAGAACTCCCCAGGGGAGCCTTTATGCAGCCCCACATGCAACTGGACCCTCCGGGTTCGCTGTTTCCGAGCAACCCTAAACATAGCCCTAGCCGGCATGCGAGAAGACTGAAAAACCGGGCCCCAGAAAAAGCGTTGCGAGCCCCTTTGGACCATCTAAAAGTGTCACCAAAGGAAGGCTTTGGGTACAAGAGAATTCCCCAGGGGAGCCTTTACGCAGCCCCACATGCAACTGGACCCTTCGGGTTCGCTGTTTCCGAACATCCCTAAACATAGCCCTAGCCGGCATCGAAGACGACTGAAAAATCAGGCCCCAGGAAATGCGTTCCGAGCCCTTTTTGCCCATCCAAAAGTGCCCCCAAAGGAAGGCTTTGGGTACAAGAGAACTCCCCAGGGGAGCCTTTACGCAGCCCCACATGCAACTGGACCCTCCGGGTTCGCTGTTCCTGAGCAAACCTAAACGTAGCCCTAGCCGTCATCGGAGAAGACTGAAAAATCAGGCCCCAGGAAATGCGTTGCGAGCCCCTTTGGACCATCCCAAAGTGCCCCCAAAGGAAGGCTTTGGGTACAAGTGAACTCCCCAGGGGAGCCTTTACGCAGCCCCACATGCAACTGGACCCTCGGGGTTCGCTGTTTCCGAGCATCCCTAAACATATCCCTAGCCGGCATCGGAGACGAGTGAAAAATCAGGCCCCAGGAAATGCGTTGCGAGCCCTTTTCTCCCATTCAAAATTGCCCCCAAGGGAAGGCTTTGGGTACAAGAGAACTCCCCAGGGGAGCCTTTACGCAGCCCCACATGCAACTGGACCCTCCGGGTTCGCTGTTCCTGAGCAAACCTAAACGTAGCCCTAGCCGTCATCGGAGACGAGTGAAAAATCAGGCCCCAGGAAATGCGTTGCGAGCCCCTTTGGACCATCCAAAAGTGCCCCCAAGGGAAGGCTTTGGGTACAAGAGAACTCCCCAGGGGAGCCTTTACGCAGCCCCACATGCAACTGGACCCTCCGGGTTCGCTGTTCCTGAGCAAACCTAAACGTAGCCCTAGCCGGCATCGGAGAAGACTGAAAAATCAGGCCCCAGGAAATGCGTTGCGAGCCCCTTTGGACCATCCAAAAGTGCCCCCAAAGGAAGGCTTTGGGTACAAGAGAACTCCCCAGGGGAGCCTTTACACAGCCCCACATGCAACTGGACCCTCCGGGTTTGCTGTTCCTGAGCAAACCTAAACGTAGCCCTAGCCGGCATCGGAGACGAGTGAAAAATCAGGCCCCAGGAAATACGTTGCGAGCCCTTTTTGCCCATCCAAAATTGCCCCCAAGTGAAGGCTTTGGGTACAAGTGAACTCCCCAGGGGAGCCTTTACGCAGCCCCACATGCAACTGGACCCTCCGGGTTCGCTGTTTCCGAGCATCCCTAAACATAGCCCTAGCCGGCATCGAAGACGACTGAAAAATCAGGCCCCAGGAAATGCGTTGCGAGCCCTTTTTGCCCATCCAAAAGTGCCCCCAAAGGAAGGCTTTGGGTACAAGTGAACTCCCCAGGGGAGCCTTTACGCAGCCCCACATGCAACTGGACCCTCCGGGTTCGCTGTTCCTGAGCAAACCTAAACGTAGCCCTAGCCGGCATCGGAGACGAGTGAAAAATCAGGCCCCAGGAAATGCGTTGCGAGCCCCTTTGGACCATCCAAAAGTGCCCCCAAAGGAAGGCTTTGGGTACAAGAGAACTCCCCAGGGGAGTCTTTACGCAGCCCCACATGCATCTGGACCCTCCGGGTTCGCTGTTTCCGAGCATCGCTTAACATAGCCCTAGCCGGCATGGGAGATGACGACTGAAAAATCAGGCCCCAGGAAATGCGTTGCGAGCCCTTTTTGCCCATCCAAAAGTGCCCCCAAAGGAAGGCTTTGGGTACAAGTGAACTCCCCAGGGGAGCCTTTATGCAGCCCCACATGCAACTGGACCCTCCGGGTTCGCTGTTTCCGAGCAACCCTAAATATAGCACTAGCCGGCATTCGAGAAGACTGAAAAACCGGGCCCCAGAAAAAGCGTTGCAAGCCCCTTTGGACATCCAAAAGTGTCACCAAAGGAAGGCTTTGGGTACAAGAGAACTCCCCAGGGGAGCCTTTACGCAGCCCCACATGCAACTGGACCCTCCGGGTTCGCTGTTCCTGAGCAAACCTAAACGTACCCCTAGCCGGCATCGGAGAAGACTGAAAAATCAGGCCCCAGGAAATGCGTTGCGAGCCCCTTTGGACCATCCCAAAGTGCCCCCAAAGGAAGGCTTTGGGTACAAGAGAACTCCCCAGGGGAGCCTTTACGCAGCCCCACATGCAACTGGACCCTCCGGGTTCGCTGTTCCTGAGCAAACCTAAACGTAGCCCTAGCCGTCATCGGAGACGACTGAAAAATCAGGCCCCAGGAAATGCGTTGCGAGCCCTTTTCTCCCATCCCAAAGTGCCCCCAAAGGAAGGCTTTGGGTACAAGAGAACTCCCCAGGGGAGCCTTTACGCAGCCCCACATGCAACTGGACCCTCCGGGTTCGCTGTTTCCGAGCAACACTAAACATAGCACCAGCCGGCATGCGAGAAGACTGAAAAACCGAGCCCCAGAAAAAGCGTTGCAAGCCCCTTTGGACCATCCAAAAGTGTCACCAAAGGAAGGCTTTGGGTACAAGAGAATTCCCCAGGGGAGCCTTTACGCAGCCCCACATGCAACTGGACCCTCCGGGTTCGCTGTTTCCGAGCATCCCTAAACATAGCCCTAGCCGGCATCGAAGACGACTGAAAAATCAGGCCCCAAGAAATGCGTTGCGAGCCCCTTTGGACCATCCCAAAGTGCCCCCAAAGGAAGGCTTTGGGTACAAGAGAACTCCCCAGGGGAGCCTTTACGCAGCCCCACATGCAACTGGACCCTCCGGGTTTGCTGTTCCTGAGCAAACCTAAACGTAGCCCTAGCCGTCATCGGAGACGACTGAAAAATCAGGCCCCAGGAAATGCGTTGCGAGCCCCTTTGGACCATCCCAAAGTGCCCCCAAAGGAAGGCTTTGGGTACAAGAGAACTCCCCAGGGGAGCCTTTACGCAGCCCCACATGCAACTGGACCCTCCGGGTTCGCTGTTTCCGAGCATCCCTAAACATAGCCCTAGCCGGCATCGAAGACGACTGAAAAATCAGGCCCCAGGAAATGCGTTGCGAGCCCTTTTTGCCCATCCAAAAGTGCCCCCAAAGGAAGGCTTTGGGTACAAGAGAACTCCCCAGGGGAGCCTTTACGCAGCCCCACATGCAACTGGACCCTCCGGGTTCGCTGTTCCTGAGCAAACCTAAACGTAGCCCTAGCCGTCATCGGAGACGAGTGAAAAATCAGGCCCCAGGAAATGCGTTGCGAGCCCCTTTGGACCATCCAAAAGTGCCCCCAAAGGAAGGCTTTGGGTACAAGAGAACTCCCCAGGGGAGCCTTTACGCAGCCCCACATGCATCTGGACCCTCCGGGTTCGCTGTTTCCGAGCATCCCTTAACATAGCCCTAGCCGGCATGGGAGATGACGACTGAAAAATCAGGCCCCAGGAAATGCGTTGCGAGCCCCTTTGGACCATCCCAAAGTGCCCCCAAAGGAAGGCTTTGGGTACAAGAGAACTCCCCAGGGGAGCCTTTACGCAGCCCCACATGCAACTGGACCCTCCGGGTTCGCTGTTCCTGAGCAAACCTAAACGTAGCCCTAGCCGTCATCGGAGACGAGTGAAAAATCAGGCCCCAGGAAATGCGTTGCGAGCCCTTTTTGCCCATCCAAAAGTGCCCCCAAAGGAAGGCTTTGGGTACAAGTGAACTCCCCAGGGGAGCCTTTACGCAGCCCCACATGCAACTGGACCCTCCGGGTTCGCTGTTCCTGAGCAAACCTAAACGTAGCCCTAGCCGGCATCGGAGACGAGTGAAAAATCAGGCCCCAGGAAATGCGTTGCGAGCCCTTTTTGCCCATCCAAAATTGCCCCCAAGTGAAGGCTTTGGGTACAAGTGAACTCCCCAGGGGAGCCTTTACGCAGCCCCACATGCAACTGGACCCTCCGGGTTCGCTGTTTCCGAGCATCCCTAAACATAGCCCTAGCCGGCATCGAAGACGACTGAAAAATCAGGCCCCAGTAAATGCGTTGCGAGCCCTTTTTGCCCATCCAAAAGTGCCCCCAAAGGAAGGCTTTGGGTACAAGTGAACTCCCCAGGGGAGCCTTTACGCAGCCCCACATGCAACTGGACCCTCCGGGTTCGCTGTTCCTGAGCAAACCTAAACGTAGCCCTAGCCGTCATCGGAGACGAGTGAAAAATCAGGCCCCAGGAAATGCGTTGCGAGCCCATTTGGACCATCCAAAAGTGCCCCCAAAGGAAGGCTTTGGGTACAAGTGAACTCCCCAGGGGAGCCTTTACGCAGCCCCACATGCAACTGGACCCTCCGGGTTCGCTGTTCCTGAGCAAACCTAAACGTAGCCCTAGCCGTCATCGGAGACGAGTGAAAAATCAGGCCCCAGGAAATGCGTTGTGAGCCCTTTTTGCCCATCCAAAATTGCCCCCACGTGAAGGCTTTGGGTACAAGTGAACTCCCCAGGGGAGCCTTTACGCAGCCCCACATGCAACTGGACCCTCCGGGTTCGCTGTTTCCGAGCAACCCTAAACATAGCACTAGCCGGCATGCGAGAAGACTGAAAAACCGGGCCCCAGAAAAAGCGTTGCAAGCCCCTTTGGACCATCCAAAAGTGTCACCAAAGGAAGGCTTTGGGTACAAGAGAATTCCCCAGGGGAGCCTTTATGCAGCCCCACATGCAACTGGACCCTCCGGGTTCGCTGTTTCCGAGCATCCCTAAACATAGCCCTAGCCGGCATCGAAGACGACTGAAAAATCAGGCCCCAAGAAATGTGTTGCGAGCCCCTTTGGACCATCCCAAAGTGCCCCCAAAGGAAGGCTTTGGGTACAAGTGAACTCCCCAGGGGAGCCTTTACGCAGCCCCACATGCAACTGGACCCTCCGGGTTCGCTGTTCCTGAGCAAACCTAAACGTAGCCCTAGCCGTCATCGGAGACGACTGAAAAATCAGGCCCCAGGAAATGCGTTGCGAGCCCCTTTGGACCATCCAAAAGTGCCCCCAAAGGAAGGCTTTGGGTACAAGTGAACTCCCCAGGGGAGCCTTTACGCAGCCCCACATGCAACTGGACCCTCCGGGTTCGCTGTTCCTGAGCAAACCTAAACGTAGCCCTAGCCGGCATCGGAGAAGACTGAAAAATCAGGCCCCAGGAAATGCGTTGCGAGCCCCTTTGGACCATCCAAAAGTGCCCCCAAAGGAAGGCTTTGGGTACAAGAGAACTCCCCAGGGGAGCCTTTACGCAGCCCCACATGCAACTGGACCCTCCGGGTTTGCTGTTCCTGAGCAAACCTAAACGTAGCCCTAGCCGTCATCGGAGACGAGTGAAAAATCAGGCCCCAGGAAATGCGTTGCGAGCCCCTTTGGACCATCCAAAAGTGCCCCCAAAGGAAGGCTTTGGGTACAAGAGAACTCCCCAGGGGAGCCTTTACGCAGCCCCACATGCAACTGGACCCTCCGGGTTCGCTGTTTCCGAGCATCCCTAAACATAGCCCTAGCCGGCATCGAAGACGACTGAAAAATCAGGCCCCAGGAAATGCGTTGCGAGCCCTTTTTGCCCATCCAAAAGTGCCCCCAAAGGAAGGCTTTGGGTACAAGAGAACTCCCCAGGGGAGCCTTTACGCAGCCCCACATGCAACTGGACCCTCCGGGTTCGCTGTTCCTGAGCAAACCTAAACGTAGCCCTAGCCGTCATCGGAGACGAGTGAAAAATCAGGCCCCAGGAAATGCGTTGCGAGCCCCTTTGGACCATCCAAAAGTGTCACCAAAGGAAGGCTTTGGGTACAAGAGAACTCCCCAGGGGAGCCTTTACGCAGCCCCACATGCATCTGGACCCTCCGGGTTCGCTGTTTCCGAGCATCCCTTAACATAGCCCTAGCCGGCATGGGAGATGACGACTGAAAAATCAGGCCCCAGGAAATGCGTTGCGAGCCCCTTTGGACCATCCCAAAGTGCCCCCAAAGGAAGGCTTTGGGTACAAGAGAACTCCCCAGGGGAGCCTTTACGCAGCCCCACATGCAACTGGACCCTCCGGGTTCGCTGTTCCTGAGCAAACCTAAACGTAGCCCTAGCCGGCATCGGAGACGAGTGAAAAATCAGGCCCCAGGAAATGCGTTGCGAGCCCCTTTGGACCATCCCAAAGTGCCCCCAAAGGAAGGCTTTGGGTACAAGTGAACTCCCCAGGGGAGCCTTTACGCAGCCCCACATGCAACTGGACCCTCCGGGTTCGCTGTTCCTGAGCAAACCTAAATGTAGCCCTAGCCGGCATCGGAGACGAGTGAAAAATCAGGCCCCAGGAAATGCGTTGCGAGTCCTTTTTGCCCATCCAAAATTGCCCCCAAGTGAAGGCTTTGGGTACAAGTGAACTCCCCAGGGGAGCCTTTACGCAGCCCCACATGCAACTGGACCCTCCGGGTTCGCTGTTTCCGAGCATCCCTAAACATAGCCCTAGCCGGCATCGAAGACGACTGAAAAATCAGGCCCCAGGAAATGCGTTGCGAGCCCTTTTTGCCCATCCAAAAGTGCCCCCAAAGGAAGGCTTTGGGTACAAGTGAACTCCCCAGGGGAGCCTTTACGCAGCCCCACATGCAACTGGACCCTCCGGGTTCGCTGTTCCTGAGCAAACCTAAACGTAGCCCTAGCCGTCATCGAAGACGACTGAAAAATCAGGCCCCAGGAAATGCGTTGCGAGCCCTTTTTGCCCATCCAAAAGTGCCCCCAAAGGAAGGCTTTGGGTACAAGTGAACTCCCCAGGGGAGCCTTTACGCAGCCCCACATGCAACTGGACCCTCCGGGTTCGCTGTTTCCGAGCAAACCTAAACGTAGCCCTAGCCGGCATCGGAGAAGACTGAAAAATCAGGCCCCAGGAAATGCGTTGCGAGCCCCTTTGGACCATCCAAAAGTGCACCCAAAGGAAGGCTTTGGGTACAAGAGAACTCCCCAGGGGAGCCTTTACGCAGCCCCACATGCAACTGGACCCTCCGAGTTTGCTGTTCCTGAGCAAACCTAAACGTAGCTCTAGCCGTCATCGGAGACGAGTGAAAAATCAGGCCCCAGGAAATGCGTTGCGAGCCCCTTTGGACCATCCAATAGTGCCTTCAAAGGAAGGCTTTGGGTACAAGAGAACTCCCCAGGGGAGCCTTTACGCAGCCCCACATGCAACTGGACCCTCCGGGTTCGCTGTTTCCGAGCATCCCTAAACATAGCCCTAGCCGTCATCGAAGACGACTGAAAAATCAGGCCCCAGGAAATGCGTTGCGAGCCCTTTTTGCCCATCCAAAAGTGCCCCCAAAGGAAGGCTTTGGGTACAAGAGAACTCCCCAGGGGAGCCTTTACGCAGCCCCACATGCAACTGGACCCTCCGGGTTCGCTGTTCCTGAGCAAACCTAAACGTAGCCCTAGCCGTCATCGGAGACGAGTGAAAAATCAGGCCCCAGGAAATGCGTTGCGAGCCCCTTTGGACCATCCAAAAGTGTCACCAAAGGAAGGCTTTGGGTACAAGAGAACTCCCCAGGGGAGCCTTTACGCAGCCCCACATGCATCTGGACCCTCCGGGTTCGCTGTTTCCGAGCATCCCTTAACATAGCCCTAGCCGGCATGAGAGATGACGACTGAAAAATCAGGCCCCAGGAAATGCGTTGCGAGCCCCTTTGGACCATCCCAAAGTGCCCCCAAAGGAAGGCTTTGGGTACAAGAGAACTCCCCAGGGGAGCCTTTACGCAGCCCCACATGCAACTGGACCCTCCGGGTTCGCTGTTCCTGAGCAAACCTAAACGTAGCCCTAGCCGTCATCGGAGACGAGTGAAAAATCAGGCCCCAGGAAATGCGTTGCGAGCCCTTTTCTCCCATCCCAAAGTGCCCCCAAAGGAAGGCTTTGGGTACAAGTGAACTCCCCAGGGGAGCCTTTACGCAGCCCCACATGCAACTGGACCCTCCGGGTTCGCTGTTCCTGAGCAAACCTAAACGTAGCCCTAGCCGGCATCGGAGACGAGTGAAAAATCAGGCCCCAGGAAATGCGTTGCGAGCCCCTTTGGACCATCCAAAAGTGCCCCCAAAGGAAGGCTTTGGGTACAAGTGAACTCCCCAGGGGAGCCTTTACGCAGCCCCACATGCAACTGGACCCTCCGGGTTCGCTGTTTCCGAGCATCCCTAAACATAGCCCTAGCCGGCATCGAAGACGACTGAAAAATCAGGCCCCAGGAAATGCGTTGCGAGCCCCTTTGGACCATCCAAAAGTGCCCCCAAAGGAAGGCTTTGGGTACAAGAGAACTCCCCAGGGGAGCCTTTACGCAGCCCCACATGCAACTGGACCCTCCGGGTTCGCTGTTCCTGAGCAAACCTAAACGTAGCCCTAGCCGGCATCGGAGACGAGTGAAAAATCAGGCGCCAGGAAATGCGTTGCGAGCCCTTTTCTCCCATCCCAAAGTGCCCCCAAAGGAAGGCTTTGGGTACAAGAGAACTCCCCAGGGGAGCCTTTACGCAGCCCCACATGCAACTGGACCCTCCGGGTTCGCTGTTCCTGAGCAAACCTAAACGTAGCCCTAGCCGTCATCGGAGAAGACTGAAAAATCAGGCCCCAGGAAATGCGTTGCGAGCCCCTTTGGACCATCCAAAAGTGCCCCCAAAGGAAGGCTTTGGGTACAAGTGAACTCCCCAGGGGAGCCTTTACGCAGCCCCACATGCAACTGGACCCTCCGGGTTCGCTGTTTCCGAGCAACCCTAAACATAGCCCTAGCCGGCATCGGAGAAGACTGAAAAACCGGGCCCCAGAAAAAGCGTTGCGAGCCCCTTTGGACCATCCCAAAGTGCCCCCAAAGGAAGGCTTTGGGTACAAGAGAACTCCCCAGGGGAGCCTTTACGCAGCCCCACATGCAACTGGACCGTCCGGGTTCGCTGTTCCTGAGCAAACCTAAACGTAGCCCTAGCCGGCATCCGAGAAGACTGAAAAACCGGGCCCCAGAAAAAGAGTTGCGAGCCCTTTTCTCCCATCCCAAAGTGCCCCCAAAGGAAGGCTTTGGGTACAAGAGAACTCCCCAGGGGAGCCTTTACGCAGCCCCACATGCAACTGGACCCTCCGGGTTCGCTGTTTCCAAGCATCCCTAAACATAGCCCTAGCCGGCATCGAAGACGACTGAAAAATCAGGCCCAAAGAAATGCGTTGCGAGCCCCTTTGGACCATCCCAAAGTGCCCCCAAAGGAAGGCTTTGGGTACAAGTGAACTCCCCACGGGAGCCTTTACGCAGCCCCACATGCAACTGGACCCTCCGGGTTCGCTGTTCCTGAGCAAACCTAAACGTAGCCCTAGCCGTCATCGGAGACGAGTGAAAAATCAGGCCCCAGGAAATGCGTTGCGAGCCCCTTTGGACCATCCCAAAGTGCCCCCAAAGGAAGGCTTTGGGTACAAGTGAACTCCCCAGGGGAGCCTTTACGCAGCCCCACATGCAACTGGACCCTCCGGGTTTGCTGTTCCTGAGCAAACCTAAACGTAGCCCTAGCCGGCATCGGAGAAGACTGAAAAATCAGGCCCCAGGAAATGCGTTGCGAGCCCCTTTGGACCATCCAAAAGTGCCCCCAAAGGAAGGCTTTGGGTACAAGAGAACTCCCCAGGGGAGCCTTTACGCAGCCCCACATGCAACTGGACCCTCCGGGTTCGCTGTTTCCGAGCATCCCTAAACGTAGCCCTAGCCGTCATCGGAGAAGACTGAAAAATCAGGCCCCAGGAAATGCGTTGCGAGCCCTTTTCTCCCATCCCAAAGTGCCCCCAAAGGAAGGCTTTGGGTACAAGAGAACTCCCCAGGGGAGCCTTTACGCAGCCCCACATGCAACTGGACCCTCCGGGTTCGCTGTTTCCGAGCAACCCTAAACATAGCACTAGCCGGCATGCGAGAAGACTGAAAAACCGGGCCCCAGAAAAAGCGTTGCAAGCCCCTTTGGACCATCCAAAAGTGTCACCAAAGGAAGGCTTTGGGTACAAGAGAATTCCCCAGGGGAGCCTTTACGCAGCCCCACATGCAACTGGACCCTCCGGGTTCGCTGTTTCTGAGCATCCCTAAACATAGCCCTAGCCGGCATCGAAGACGACTGAAAAATCAGGCCCCAAGAAATGCGTTGCGAGCCCCTTTGGACCATCCCATAGTGCCCCCAAAGGAAGGCTTTGGGTACAAGTGAACTCCCCAGGGGAGCCTTTACGCAGCCCCACATGCAACTGGACCCTCCGGGTTCGCTGTTCCTGAGCAAACCTAAACGTAGCCCTAGCCGTCATCGGAGACGAGTGAAAAATCAGGCCCCAGGAAATGCGTTGCGAGCCCCTTTGGACCATCCAAAAGTGCCCCCAAAGGAAGGCTTTGGGTACAAGTGAACTCCCCAGGGGAGCCTTTACGCAGCCCCACATGCAACTGGACCCTCCGGGTTCGCTGTTTCCGAGCAAACCTAAACGTAGCCCTAGCCGGCATCGGAGAAGACTGAAAAATCAGGCCCCAGGAAATGCGTTGCGAGCCCCTTTGGACCATCCAAAAGGGCACCCAAAGGAAGGCTTTGGGTACAAGAGAACTCCCCAGGGGAGCCTTTACGCAGCCCCACATGCAACTGGACCCTCCGAGTTTGCTGTTCCTGAGCAAACCTAAACGTAGCTCTAGCCGTCATCGGAGACGAGTGAAAAATCAGGCCCCAGGAAATGCGTTGCGAGCCCCTTTGGACCATCCAATAGTGCCCCCAAAGGAAGGCTTTGGGTACAAGAGAACTCCCCAGGGGAGCCTTTACGCAGCCCCACATGCAACTGGATTCTCCGGGTTCGCTGTTTCCGAGCATCCCTAAACATAGCCCTAGCCGTCATCGAAGACGACTGAAAAATCAGGCCCCAGGAAATGCGTTGCGAGCCCCTTTGGACCATCCCAAAGTGCCCCCAAAGGAAGGCTTTGGGTACAAGAGAACTCCCCAGGGGAGCCTTTACGCAGCCCCACATGCAACTGGACCCTCCGGGTTCGCTGTTTCCGAGCATCCCTTAACATAGCCCTAGCCGGCATGGGAGATGACGACTGAAAAATCAGGCCCCAGGAAATGCGTTGCGAGCCCCTTTGGACCATCCCAAAGTGCCCCCAAAGGAAGGCTTTGGGTACAAGAGAACTCCCCAGGGGAGCCTTTACGCAGCCCCACATGCAACTGGACCCTCCGGGTTCGCTGTTCCTGAGCAAACCTAAACGTAGCCCTAGCCGGCATCGGAGACGAGTGAAAAATCAGGCCCCAGGAAATGCGTTGCGAGCCCATTTGGACCATCCCAAAGTGCCCCCAAAGGAAGGCTTTGGGTACAAGTGAACTCCCCAGGGGAGCCTTTACGCAGCCCCACATGCAACTGGACCCTCCGGGTTCGCTGTTCCTGAGCAAACCTAAACGTAGCCCTAGCCGTCATCGGAGACGAGTGAAAAATCAGGCCCCAGGAAATGCGTTGCGAGCCCCTTTGGACCATCCAAAAGTGCCCCCAAAGGAAGGCTTTGGGTACAAGTGAACTCCCCAGGGGAGCCTTTACGCAGCCCCACATGCAACTGGACCCTCCGGGTTCGCTGTTTCCGAGCATCCCTAAACATAGCCCTAGCCGGCATCGAAGACGACTGAAAAATCAGGCCCCAGGAAATGCGTTGCGAGCCCCTTTGGACCATCCAAAAGTGCCCCCAAAGGAAGGCTTTGGGTACAAGAGAACTCCCCAGGGGAGCCTTTACGCAGCCCCACATGCAACTGGACCCTCCGGGTTCGCTGTTCCTGAGCAAACCTAAACGTAGCCCTAGCCGGCATCGGAGACGAGTGAAAAATCAGGCGCCAGGAAATGCGTTGCGAGCCCTTTTCTCCCATCCCAAAGTGCCCCCAAAGGAAGGCTTTGGGTACAAGAGAACTCCCCAGGGGAGCCTTTACGCAGCCCCACATGCAACTGGACCCTCCGGGTTCGCTGTTCCTGAGCAAACCTAAACGTAGCCCTAGCCGTCATCGGAGAAGACTGAAAAATCAGGCCCCAGGAAATGCGTTGCGAGCCCCTTTGGACCATCCAAAAGTGCCCCCAAAGGAAGGCTTTGGGTACAAGAGAACTCCCCAGGGGAGCCTTTACGCAGCCCCACATGCAACTGGACCCTCCGGGTTCGCTGTTTCCGAGCAACCCTAAACATAGCCCTAGCCGGCATCGGAGAAGACTGAAAAACCGGGCCCCAGAAAAAGCGTTGCGAGCCCCTTTGGACCATCCCAAAGTGCCCCCAAAGGAAGGCTTTGGGTACAAGAGAACTCCCCAGGGGAGCCTTTACGCAGCCCCACATGCAACTGGACCGTCCGGGTTCGCTGTTCCTGAGCAAACCTAAACGTAGCCCTAGCCGGCATCCGAGAAGACTGAAAAACCGGGCCCCAGAAAAAGAGTTGCGAGCCCTTTTCTCCCATCCCAAAGTGCCCCCAAAGGAAGGCTTTGGGTACAAGAGAACTCCCCAGGGGAGCCTTTACGCAGCCCCACATGCAACTGGACCCTCCGGGTTCGCTGTTTCCGAGCAACCCTAAACATAGCACTAGCCGGCATGCGAGAAGACTGAAAAACCGGGCCCCAGAAAAAGCGTTGCAAGCCCCTTTGGACCATCCAAAAGTGTCACCAAAGGAAGGCTTTGGGTACAAGAGAATTCCCCAGGGGAGCCTTTACGCAGCCCCACATGCAACTGGACCCTCCGGGTTCGCTGTTTCCAAGCATCCCTAAACATAGCCCTAGCCGGCATCGAAGACGACTGAAAAATCAGGCCCAAAGAAATGCGTTGCGAGCCCCTTTGGACCATCCCAAAGTGCCCCCAAAGGAAGGCTTTGGGTACAAGTGAACTCCCCACGGGAGCCTTTACGCAGCCCCACATGCAACTGGACCCTCCGGGTTCGCTGTTCCTGAGCAAACCTAAACGTAGCCCTAGCCGGCATCGGAGACGAGTGAAAAATCAGGCGCCAGGAAATGCGTTGCGAGCCCCTTTGGACCATCCCAAAGTGCCCCCAAAGGAAGGCTTTGGGTACAAGTGAACTCCCCAGGGGAGCCTTTACGCAGCCCCACATGCAACTGGACCCTCCGGGTTTGCTGTTCCTGAGCAAACCTAAACGTAGCCCTAGCCGGCATCGGAGAAGACTGAAAAACCGGGGCCCAGAAAATGCGTTGCAAGCCCCTTTGGACCATCCAAAAGTGTCACCAAAGGAAGGCTTTGGGTACAAGAGAACTCCCCAGGGGAGCCTTTACGCAGCCCCACATGCAACTGGACCCTCCGGGTTCGCTGTTTCCGAGCATCCCTAAACATAGCCCTAGCCGGCATCGAAGTCGACTGAAAAATCAGGCCCCAGGAAATGCGTTGCGAGCCCTTTTTGCCCATCCAAAAGTGCCCCCAAAGGAAGGCTTTGGGTACAAGTGAACTCCCCAGGGGAGCCTTTACGCAGCCCCACATGCAACTGGACCCTCCGGGTTCGCTGTTCCTGAGCAAACCTAAACGTAGCCCTAGCCGTCATCGGAGACGAGTGAAAAATCAGGCCCCAGGAAATGCGTTGCGAGCCCCTTTGGACCATCCAAAAGTGCCCCCAAAGGAAGGCTTTGGGTACAAGAGAACTCCCCAGGGGAGCCTTTACGCAGCCCCACATGCATCTGGACCCTCCGGGTTCGCTGTTTCCGAGCATCCGTTAACATAGCCCTAGCCGGCATGGGAGATGACGACTGAAAAATCAGGCCCCAGGAAATGCGTTCCGAGCCCTTCTTGCCCATCCAAAAGTGTCACCAAAGGAAGGCTTTGGGTACAAGAGAACTCCCCAGGGGAGCCTTTACGCAGCCCCACATGCAACTGGACCCTCCGGGTTCGCTGTTCCTGAGCAAACCTAAACGTAGCCCTAGCCGTCATCGGAGACGAGTGAAAAATCAGGCCCCAGGAAATGCGTTGCGAGCCCTTTTCTCCCATCCCAAAGTGCCCCCAAAGGAAGGCTTTAGGTACAAGAGAACTCCCCAGGGGAGCCTTTACGCAGCCCCACATGCAACTGGACCCTCCGGGTTCGCTGTTCCTGAGCAAACCTAAACATAGCCCTAGCCTCATGCGAAAAGACTGAAAAACCGGGCCCCAGAAAAAGCGTTGGGAGCCCCTTTGGACCATCCCAAAGTGCCCCCAAAGGAAGGCTTTGGGTACAAGAGAACTACCCAGGGGAGCCTTTACGCAGCCCCACATGCAACTGGACCCTCCGGGTTCGCTGTTCCTGAGCAAACCTAAACGTAGCCCTAGCCGGCATCGGAGACGAGTGAAAAATCAGGCCCCAGGAAATGCGTTGCGAGCCCCTTTGGACCATCCCAAAGTGCCCCCAAAGGAAGGCTTTGGGTACAAGAGAACTCCCCAGGGGAGCCTTTACGCAGCCCCACATGCAAATGGACCCTCCGGGTTCGCTGTTCCTGAGCAAACCTAAACGTAGCCCTAGCTGTCATCGGAGACGAGTCAAAAATCAGGCCCCAGAAAAAGCGTTGGGAGCCCCTTTGGACCATCCCAAAGTGCCCCCAAAGGAAGGCTTTGGGTACAAGAGAACTCCCCAGGGGAGCCTTTACGCAGCCCCACATGCAACTGGACCCTCCGGGTTCGCTGTTTCCGAGCATCCCTAAACATAGCCCTAGCCAGCATCGAAGACGACTGAAAAATCAGGCCCCAGGAAATGCGTTGCGAGCCCTTTTCTCCCATCCCAAAGTGCCCCCAAAGGAAGGCTTTGGGTACAAGAGAACTCCCCAGGGGAGCCTTTACGCAGCCCCACATGCAACTGGACCCTCCGGGTTCGATTTTTCCGAGCAACCCTAAACATAGCCCTAGCCGGCATCGAAGACGACTGAAAAATCAGGCCCCAGGAAATGCGTTCCAAGCCCTTTTTGCCCATCCAAACGTGCCCTCAAAGGAAGGCTTTGGGTACAAGAGAACTCCCCAGGGGAGCCTTTACGCAGCCCCACATGCAACTGGACCCTCGGGGTTTGCTGTTCCTGAGCAAACCTAAATGTAGCCCTAGCCGTCATCGGAGAATACTGAAAAATCAGGCCCCAGGAAATGCGTTGCGAGCCCCTTTGGACCATCCAAAAGTGTCACCAAAGGAAGGCTTTGGGTACAAGAGAACTCCCCAGGGGAGCCTTTACGCAGCCCCACATGCAACTGGACCCTCCGGGTTCGCTGTTTCCGAGCATCCCTAAACATAGCCCTAGCCGGCATCGAAGACGACTGAAAAATCAGGCCCCAGGAAATGCGTTGCGAGCCCTTTTCGCCCATCCAAAAGTGCCCCCAAAGGAAGGCTTTGGGTACAAGAGAACTCCCCAGGGGAGCCTTTACGCAGCCCCACATGCAACTGGACCCTCCGGGTTCGCTGTTCCTGAGCAAACCTAAACATAGCCCTAGCCGTCATCGGAGACGAGTGAAAAATCAGGCCCCAGGAAATGCGTTCCAAGCCCTTTTTGCCCATCCAAAAGTGCCCCCAAAGGAAGGCTTTGGGTACAAGAGAATTCCCCAGGGGAGCCTTTACGCAGCCCCACATGCAACTGGACCCTCCGGGTTCGCTGTTTCCGAGCATCCCTAAACATAGCCCTAGCCGGCATCGAAGACGACTGAAAAATCAGGCCCCAGGAAATGCGTTCCGAGCCCATTTTTCCCATCCAAAAGTGCCCCCAAAGGAAGGCTTTGGGTACAAGAGGACTCCCCAGGGGAGCCTTTACGCAGCCCCACATGCAACTGGACCCTCCGGGTTCGCTGTTCCTGAGCAAACCTAAACGTAGCCCTAGCCGTCATCGGAGACGAGTGAAAAATCAGGCCCCAGGAAATGCGTTGCGAGCCCCTTTGGACCATCCAAAAGTGCCCCCAAAGGAAGGCTTTGGGTACAAGAGAACTCCCCAGGGGAGCCTTTACGCAGCCCCACATGCAACTGGACCCTCGGGGTTCGCTGTTTCCTAGCATCCCTAAACATAGCTCTAGCCGTCATCGAAGACGACTGAAAAATCAGGCCCCAGGAAATGCGTTGCGAGCCCCTTTGGACCATCCCAAAGTGCCCCCAAAGGAAGGCTTTGGGTACAAGAGAACTCCCCAGGGGAGCCTTTACGCAGCCCCACATGCAACTGGACCCTCCGGGTTCGCTGTTCCTGAGCAAACCTAAACGTAGCCCTAGCCGTCATCGGAGACGACTGAAAAATCAGGCCCCAGGAAATGCGTTGTGAGCCCTTTACGCCCATCCAAAAGTGCCCCCAAAGGAAGGCTTTGGGTACAAGAGAACTCCCCAGGGGAGCCTTTACGCAGCCCCACATGCAACTGGACCCTCCGGGTTCGCTGTTCCTGAGCAAACCTAAACGTAGCCCTAGCCGTCATCGGAGAAGACTGAAAAATCAGGCCCCAGGAAATGCGTTGCGAGCCCCTTTGGACCATCCAAAAGTGTCACCAAAGGAAGGCTTTGGGTACAAGAGAACTCCCCAGGGGAGACTTTACACAGCCCCACATGCAACTGGACCCTCCGGGTTCGATTTTTCCGAGCAAACCTAAACGTAGCCCTAGCCGTCATCGGAGACGAGTGAAAAATCAGGCCCCAGGAAATGCGTTGCGAGCCCTTTTTGCCCATCCAAAATTGCCCCCAAGGGAAGGCTTTGGGTACAAGTGAACTCCCCAGGGGAGTCTTTACGCAGCCCCACATGCAACTGGACCCTCCAGGTTCGCTGTTTCCGAGCATCCCTAAACATAACCCTAGCCGGCATCGAAGACGACTGAAAAATCAGGCCCCAGGAAATGCGTTGCGAGCCCTTTTCGCCCATCCAAAAGTGCCCCCAAAGGAAGGCTTTGGGTACAAGAGAACTCTCCAGGGGAGCCTTTACGCAGCCCCACATGCAACTGGACCCTCCGGGTTCGCTGTTTCCGAGCAACCCTAAACATAGCACTAGCCGGCATGCGAGAAGACTGAAAAACCGGGCCCCAGAAAAAGCGTTGCGAGCCCCTTTGGACCATCCCAAAGTGCCCCCAAAGGAAGGCTTTGGGTACAAGAGAATTCCCCAGGGGAGCCTTTACGTAGCCCCACATGCAACTGGACCCTCCGGGTTCGCTGTTTCCGAGCATCCCTAAACATATCCCTAGCCGGCATTGAAGACGACTGAAAAATCAGGCCCCAAGAAATGCGTTGCGAGCCCCTTTGGACCATCCCAAAGTGCCCCCAAAGGAAGGCTTTGGGTACAAGTGAACTCCCCACGGGAGCCTTTACGCAGCCCCACATGCAACTGGACCCTCCGGGTTCGCTGTTCCTGAGCAAACCTAAACGTAGCCCTAGCCGTCATCGGAGACGACTGAAAAATCAGGCCCCAGGAAATGCGTTGCGAGCCCATTTGGACCATCCAAAAGTGCCCCCAAAGGAAGGCTTTGGGTACAAGTGAACTCCCCAGGGGAGCCTTTACGCAGCCCCACATGCAACTGGACCCTCCGGGTTCGCTGTTCCTGAGCAAACCTAAACGTAGCCCTAGCCGGCATCGGAGACGAGTGAAAAATCAGGCCCCAGGAAATGCGTTGCGAGCCCCTTTGGACCATCCCAAAGTGCCCCCAAAGGAAGGCTTTGGGTACAAGAGAACTCCCCAGGGGAGCCTTTACGCAGCCCCACATGCAACTGGACCCTCCGGGTTCGCTGTTTCCGAGCATCCCTAAACATAGCCCTAGCCGGCATCGAAGACTACTGAAAAATCAGGCCCCAGGAAATACGTTGCGAGCCCTTTTTGCCCATCCAAAAGTGCCCCCAAAGGAAGGCTTTGGGTACAAGAGAACTCCCCAGGGGAGCCTTTACGCAGCCCCACATGCAACTGGACCCTCCGGGTTCGCTGTTTCCGAGCATCCCTAAACATAGCCCTAGCCGGCATCGAAGACGACTGAAAAATCAGGCCCAAGGAAATGCGTTGCGAGCCCCTTTGGACCATCCCAAAGTGCCCCCAAAGGAAGGCTTTGGGTACAAGAGAACTCCCCAGGGGAGCCGTTACACAGCCCCACATGCAACTGGACCCTCCGGATTCGCTGTTCCTGAGCAAACCTAAACGTAGCCCTAGCCGGCATCGGAGACGAGTGAAAAATCAGGCCACAGGAAATGCGTTGCGAGCCCTTTTCGCCCATCCAAAAGTGCCCCCAAAGGAAGGCTTTGGGTACAAGAGAACTCCCCAGGGGAGCCTTTACGCAGCCCCACATGCAACTGGACCCTCCGGGTTCGCTGTTTCCGAGCAACCCTAAACATAGCACTAGCCGGCATGCGAGAAGACTGAAAAACCGGGCCCCAGAAAAAGCGTTGCAAGCCCCTTTGGACCATCCAAAAGTGTCACCAAAGGAAGGCTTTGGGTACAAGAGAATTCCCCAGGGGAGCCTTTACGTAGCCCCACATGCAACTGGACCCTCCGGGTTCGCTGTTTCCGAGCATCCCTAAACATAACCCTAGCCGGCATCGAAGACGACTGAAAAATCAGGCCCCAAGAAATGCGTTGCGAGCCCCTTTGGACCATCCCAAAGTGTCACCAAAGGAAGGCTTTGGGTACAAGAGAATTCCCCAGGGGAGCCTTTACGTAGCCCCACATGCAACTGGACCCTCCGGGTTCGCTGTTTCCGAGCATCCCTAAACATAGCCCTAGCCGGCATCGAAGACGACTGAAAAATCAGGCCCCAAGAAATGCGTTGCGAGCCCCTTTGGACCATCCCAAAGTGCCCCCAAAGGAAGGCTTTGGGTACAAGTGAACTCCCCACGGGAGCCTTTACGCAGCCCCACATGCAACTGGACCCTCCGGGTTCGCTGTTCCTGAGCAAACCTAAACGTAGCCCTAGCCGGCATCGGAGACGACTGAAAAATCAGGCCCCAGGAAATGCGTTGCGAGCCCATTTGGACCATCCAAAAGTGCCCCCAAAGGAAGGCTTTGGGTACAAGTGAACTCCCCAGGGGAGCCTTTACGCAGCCCCACATGCAACTGGACCGTCCGGGTTCGCTGTACCTGAGCAAACCTAAACGTAGCCCTAGCCGGCATCGGAGACGAGTGAAAAATCAGGCCCCAGGAAATGCGTTGCGAGCCCCTTTGGACCATCCCAAAGTGCCCCCAAAGGAAGGCTTTGGGTACAAGAGAACTCCCCAGGGGAGCCTTTACGCAGCCCCACATGCAACTGGACCCTCCGGGTTCGCTGTTCCTGAGCAAACCTAAACGTAGCCCTAGCCGTCATCGGAGACGAGTGAAAAATCAGGCCCCAGGAAATGCGTTGCGAGCCCTTTTTGCCCATCCAAAAGTGCCCCCAAAGGAAGGCTTTAGGTACAAGAGAACTCCCCAGGGGAGCCTTTACGCAGCCCCACATGCAACTGGACCCTCCGGGTTCGCTGTTTCCGAGCATCCCTAAACATAGCCCTAGCCGGCATCGAAGACTACTGAAAAATCAGGCCCCAGGAAATACGTTGCGAGCCCTTTTTGCCCATCCAAAAGTGCCCCCAAAGGAAGGCTTTGGGTACAAGAGAACTCCCCAGGGGAGCCTTTACGCAGCCCCACATGCAACTGGACCCTCCGGGTTCGCTGTTTCCGAGCATCCCTAAACATAGCCCTAGCCGGCATCGAAGACGACTGAAAAATCAGGCCCAAGGAAATGCGTTGCGAGCCCCTTTGGACCATCCCAAAGTGCCCCCAAAGGAAGGCTTTGGGTACAAGAGAACTCCCCAGGGGAGCCGTTACACAGCCCCACATGCAACTGGACCCTCCGGATTCGCTGTTCCTGAGCAAACCTAAACGTAGCCCTAGCCGGCATCGGAGACGAGTGAAAAATCAGGCCACAGGAAATGCGTTGCGAGCCCTTTTCGCCCATCCAAAAGTGCCCCCAAAGGAAGGCTTTGGGTACAAGAGAACTCCCCAGGGGAGCCTTTACGCAGCCCCACATGCAACTGGACCCTCCGGGTTCGCTGTTTCCGAGCAACCCTAAACATAGCACTAGCCGGCATGCGAGAAGACTGAAAAACCGGGCCCCAGAAAAAGCGTTGCAAGCCCCTTTGGACCATCCAAAAGTGTCACCAAAGGAAGGCTTTGGGTACAAGAGAATTCCCCAGGGGAGCCTTTACGTAGCCCCACATGCAACTGGACCCTCCGGGTTCGCTGTTTCCGAGCATCCCTAAACATAACCCTAGCCGGCATCGAAGACGACTGAAAAATCAGGCCCCAAGAAATGCGTTGCGAGCCCCTTTGGACCATCCCAAAGTGTCACCAAAGGAAGGCTTTGGGTACAAGAGAATTCCCCAGGGGAGCCTTTACGTAGCCCCACATGCAACTGGACCCTCCGGGTTCGCTGTTTCCGAGCATCCCTAAACATAGCCCTAGCCGGCATCGAAGACGACTGAAAAATCAGGCCCCAAGAAATGCGTTGCGAGCCCCTTTGGACCATCCCAAAGTGCCCCCAAAGGAAGGCTTTGGGTACAAGTGAACTCCCCACGGGAGCCTTTACGCAGCCCCACATGCAACTGGACCCTCCGGGTTCGCTGTTCCTGAGCAAACCTAAACGTAGCCCTAGCCGGCATCGGAGACGACTGAAAAATCAGGCCCCAGGAAATGCGTTGCGAGCCCATTTGGACCATCCAAAAGTGCCCCCAAAGGAAGGCTTTGGGTACAAGTGAACTCCCCAGGGGAGCCTTTACGCAGCCCCACATGCAACTGGACCGTCCGGGTTCGCTGTACCTGAGCAAACCTAAACGTAGCCCTAGCCGGCATCGGAGACGAGTGAAAAATCAGGCCCCAGGAAATGCGTTGCGAGCCCCTTTGGACCATCCCAAAGTGCCCCCAAAGGAAGGCTTTGGGTACAAGAGAACTCCCCAGGGGAGCCTTTACGCAGCCCCACATGCAACTGGACCCTCCGGGTTCGCTGTTCCTGAGCAAACCTAAACGTAGCCCTAGCCGTCATCGGAGACGAGTGAAAAATCAGGCCCCAGGAAATGCGTTGCGAGCCCTTTTTGCCCATCCAAAAGTGCCCCCAAAGGAAGGCTTTAGGTACAAGAGAACTCCCCAGGGGAGCCTTTACGCAGCCCCCACATGCAACTGGACCCTCCGGGTTCGCTGTTCCTGAGCAAACCTAAACGTAGCCCTAGCCGTCATCGGAGAAGACTGAAAAATCAGACCCCAGGAAATGCGTTGCGAGCCCCTTTGGACCATCCCAAAGTGCCCCCAAAGGAAGGCTTTGGGTACAAGAGAACTCCCCAGGGGAGCCTTTACGCAGCCCCACATGCAACTGGACCCTCCGGGTTCGCTGTTTCCGAGCAACCCTAAACATAGCACTAGCCGGCAATCGAGAAGACTGAAAAACCGGGGCCCAGAAAATGCGTTGCAAGCCCCTTTGGACCATCCAAAAGTGTCACCAAAGGAAGGCTTTGGGTACAAGAGAACTCCCCAGGGGAGCCTTTACGCAGCCCCACATGCAACTGGACCCTCCGGGTTCGCTGTTTCCGAGCATCCCTAAACATAGCCCTAGCCGGCATCGAAGTCGACTGAAAAATCAGGCCCCAGGAAATGCGTTGCGAGCCCTTTTTGCCCATCCAAAAGTGCCCCCAAAGGAAGGCTTTGGGTACAAGTGAACTCCCCAGGGGAGCCTTTACGCAGCCCCACATGCAACTGGACCCTCCGGGTTCGCTGTTCCTGAGCAAACCTAAACGTAGCCCTAGCCGTCATCGGAGACGAGTGAAAAATCAGGCCCCAGGAAATGCGTTGCGAGCCCCTTTGGACCATCCAAAAGTGCCCCCAAAGGAAGGCTTTGGGTACAAGAGAACTCCCCAGGGGAGCCTTTACGCAGCCCCACATGCATCTGGACCCTCCGGGTTCGCTGTTTCCGAGCATCCCTAAACATAGCCCTAGCCGGCATCGAAGACGACTGAAAAATCAGGCCCCAGGAAATGCGTTCCGAGCCCATTTTTCCCATCCAAAAGTACCCCCAAAGGAAGGCTTTGGGTACAAGAGGACTCCCCAGGGGAGCCTTTACGCAGCCCCACATGCAACTGGACCCTCCGGGTTCGCTGTTCCTGAGCAAACCTAAACGTAGCCCTAGCCGTCATCGGAGACGAGTGAAAAATCAGGCCCCAGGAAATGCGTTGTGAGCCCCTTTGGACCATCCAAAAGTGCCCCCAAAGGAAGGCTTTGGGTACAAGAGAACTCCCCAGGGGAGCCTTTACGCAGCCCCACATGCAACTGGACCCTCGGGGTTCGCTGTTTCCTAGCATCCCTAAACATAGCTCTAGCCGTCATCGAAGACGACTGAAAAATCAGGCCCCAGGAAATGCGTTGCGAGCCCCTTTGGACCATCCCAAAGTGCCCCCAAAGGAAGGCTTTGGGTACAAGAGAACTCCCCAGGGGAGCCTTTACGCAGCCCCACATGCAACTGGACCCTCCGGGTTCGCTGTTCCTGAGCAAACCTAAACGTAGCCCTAGCCGTCATCGGAGACGACTGAAAAATCAGGCCCCAGGAAATGCGTTGTGAGCCCTTTACGCCCATCCAAAAGTGCCCCCAAAGGAAGGCTTTGGGTACAAGAGAACTCCCCAGGGGAGCCTTTACGCAGCCCCACATGCAACTGGACCCTCCGGGTTCGCTGTTCCTGAGCAAACCTAAACGTAGCCCTAGCCGTCATCGGAGAAGACTGAAAAATCAGGCCCCAGGAAATGCGTTGCGAGCCCCTTTGGACCATCCAAAAGTGTCACCAAAGGAAGGCTTTGGGTACAAGAGAACTCCCCAGGGGAGCCTTTACGCAGCCCCACATGCAACTGGACCCTCCGGGTTCGCTGTTTCCGAGCATCCCTAAACATAGCCCTAGCCGGCATCGAAGTCGACTGAAAAATCAGGCCCCAGGAAATGCGTTGCGAGCCCTTTTTGCCCATCCAAAAGTGCCCCCAAAGGAAGGCTTTGGGTACAAGTGAACTCCCCAGGGGAGCCTTTACGCAGCCCCACATGCAACTGGACCCTCCGGGTTCGCTGTTCCTGAGCAAACCTAAACGTAGCCCTAGCCGTCATCGGAGACGAGTGAAAAATCAGGCCCCAGGAAATGCGTTGCGAGCCCCTTTGGACCATCCAAAAGTGCCCCCAAAGGAAGGCTTTGGGTACAAGAGAACTCCCCAGGGGAGCCTTTACGCAGCCCCACATGCATCTGGACCCTCCGGGTTCGCTGTTTCCGAGCATCCCTAAACATAGCCCTAGCCGGCATCGAAGACGACTGAAAAATCAGGCCCCAGGAAATGCGTTCCGAGCCCATTTTTCCCATCCAAAAGTACCCCCAAAGGAAGGCTTTGGGTACAAGAGGACTCCCCAGGGGAGCCTTTACGCAGCCCCACATGCAACTGGACCCTCCGGGTTCGCTGTTCCTGAGCAAACCTAAACGTAGCCCTAGCCGTCATCGGAGACGAGTGAAAAATCAGGCCCCAGGAAATGCGTTGTGAGCCCCTTTGGACCATCCAAAAGTGCCCCCAAAGGAAGGCTTTGGGTACAAGAGAACTCCCCAGGGGAGCCTTTACGCAGCCCCACATGCAACTGGACCCTCGGGGTTCGCTGTTTCCTAGCATCCCTAAACATAGCTCTAGCCGTCATCGAAGACGACTGAAAAATCAGGCCCCAGGAAATGCGTTGCGAGCCCCTTTGGACCATCCCAAAGTGCCCCCAAAGAAAGGCTTTGGGTACAAGAGAACTCCCCAGGGGAGCCTTTACGCAGCCCCACATGCAACTGGACCCTCCGGGTTCGCTGTTCCTGAGCAAACCTAAACGTAGCCCTAGCCGTCATCGGAGACGACTGAAAAATCAGGCCCCAGGAAATGCGTTGTGAGCCCTTTACGCCCATCCAAAAGTGCCCCCAAAGGAAGGCTTTGGGTACAAGAGAACTCCCCAGGGGAGCCTTTACGCAGCCCCACATGCAACTGGACCCTCCGGGTTCGCTGTTCCTGAGCAAACCTAAACGTAGCCCTAGCCGTCATCGGAGAAGACTGAAAAATCAGGCCCCAGGAAATGCGTTGCGAGCCCCTTTGGACCATCCAAAAGTGTCACCAAAGGAAGGCTTTGGGTACAAGAGAACTCCCCAGGGGAGACTTTACACAGCCCCACATGCAACTGGACCCTCCGGGTTCGATTTTTCCGAGCAAACCTAAACGTAGCCCTAGCCGGCATCAGAGACGAGTGAAAAATCAGGCCCCAGGAAATGCGTTGCGAGCCCTTTTTGCCCATCCAAAATTGCCCCCAAGGGAAGGCTTTGGGTACAAGTGAACTCCCCAGGGGAGTCTTTACGCAGCCCCACATGCAACTGGACCCTCCAGGTTCGCTGTTTCCGAGCATCCCTAAACATAACCCTAGCCGGCATCGAAGACGACTGAAAAATCAGGCCCCAGGAAATGCGTTGCGAGCCCTTTTCGCCCATCCAAAAGTGCCCCCAAAGGAAGGCTTTGGGTACAAGAGAACTCCCCAGGGGAGCCTTTACGCAGCCCCACATGCAACTGGACCCTCCGGGTTCGCTGTTTCCGAGCAACCCTAAACATAGCACTAGCCGGCATGCGAGAAGACTGAAAAACCGGGCCCCAGAAAAAGCGTTTCAAGCCCCTTTGGACCATCCAAAAGTGTCACCAAAGGAAGGCTTTGGGTACAAGAGAATTCCCCAGGGGAGCCTTTACGTAGCCCCACATGCAACTGGACCCTCCGGGTTCGCTGTTTCCGAGCATCCCTAAACATATCCCTAGCCGGCATTGAAGACGACTGAAAAATCAGGCCCCAAGAAATGCGTTGCGAGCCCCTTTGGACCATCCCAAAGTGCCCCCAAAGGAAGGCTTTGGGTACAAGTGAACTCCCCACGGGAGCCTTTACGCAGCCCCACATGCAACTGGACCCTCCGGGTTCGCTGTTCCTGAGCAAACCTAAACGTAGCCCTAGCCGTCATCGGAGACGACTGAAAAATCAGGCCCCAGGAAATGCGTTGCGAGCCCATTTGGACCATCCAAAAGTGCCCCCAAAGGAAGGCTTTGGGTACAAGAGAACTCCCCAGGGGAGCCTTTACGCAGCCCCACATGCAACTGGACCCTCCGGGTTCGCTGTTCCTGAGCAAACCTAAACGTAGCCCTAGCCGGCATCGGAGACGAGTGAAAAATCAGGCCCCAGGAAATGCGTTGCGAGCCCCTTTGGACCATCCCAAAGTGCCCCCAAAGGAAGGCTTTGGGTACAAGAGAACTCCCCAGGGGAGCCTTTACGCAGCCCCACATGCAAATGGACCCTCCGGGTTCGCTGTTTCCGAGCATCCCTAAACATAGCCCTAGCCGGCATCGAAGACTACTGAAAAATCAGGCCCCAGGAAATACGTTGCGAGCCCTTTTTGCCCATCCAAAAGTGCCCCCAAAGGAAGGCTTTGGGTACAAGAGAACTCCCCAGGGGAGCCTTTACGCAGCCCCACATGCAACTGGACCCTCCGGGTTCGCTGTTTCCGAGCATCCCTAAACATAGCCCTAGCCGGCATCGAAGACGACTGAAAAATCAGGCCCAAGGAAATGCGTTGCGAGCCCCTTTGGACCATCCCAAAGTGCCCCCAAAGGAAGGCTTTGGGTACAAGAGAACTCCCCAGGGGAGCCGTTACACAGCCCCACATGCAACTGGACCCTCCGGATTCGCTGTTCCTGAGCAAACCTAAACGTAGCCCTAGCCGGCATCGGAGACGAGTGAAAAATCAGGCCACAGGAAATGCATTGCGAGCCCTTTTCGCCCATCCAAAAGTGCCCCCAAAGGAAGGCTTTGGGTACAAGAGAACTCCCCAGGGGAGCCTTTACGCAGCCCCACATGCAACTGGACCCTCCGGGTTCGCTGTTTCCGAGCAACCCTAAACATAGCACTAGCCGGCATGCGAGAAGACTGAAAAACCGGGCCCCAGAAAAAGCGTTGCAAGCCCCTTTGGACCATCCAAAAGTGTCACCAAAGGAAGGCTTTGGGTACAAGAGAATTCCCCAGGGGAGCCTTTACGTAGCCCCACATGCAACTGGACCCTCCGGGTTCGCTGTTTCCGAGCATCCCTAAACATAGCCCTAGCCGGCATCGAAGACGACTGAAAAATCAGGCCCCAAGAAATGCGTTGCGAGCCCCTTTGGACCATCCCAAAGTGTCACCAAAGGAAGGCTTTGGGTACAAGAGAATTCCCCAGGGGAGCCTTTACGTAGCCCCACATGCAACTGGACCCTCCGGGTTCGCTGTTTCCGAGCATCCCTAAACATAGCCCTAGCCGGCATCGAAGACGACTGAAAAATCAGGCCCAGGAAATGCGTTGCGAGCCCCTTTGGACCATCCCAAAGTGCCCCCAAAGGAAGGCTTTGGGTACAAGTGAACTCCCCACGGGAGCCTTTACGCAGCCCCACATGCAACTGGACCCTCCGGGTTCGCTGTTCCTGAGCAAACCTAAACGTAGCCCTAGCCGGCATCGGAGACGACTGAAAAATCAGGCCCCAGGAAATGCGTTGCGAGCCCATTTGGACCATCCAAAAGTGGCCCCAAAGGAAGGCTTTGGGTACAAGTGAACTCCCCAGGGGAGCCTTTACGCAGCCCCACATGCAACTGGACCGTCCGGGTTCGCTGTACCTGAGCAAACCTAAACGTAGCCCTAGCCGGCATCGGAGACGAGTGAAAAATCAGGCCCCAGGAAATGCGTTGCGAGCCCCTTTGGACCATCCCAAAGTGCCCCCAAAGGAAGGCTTTGGGTACAAGAGAACTCCCCAGGGGAGCCTTTACGCAGCCCCACATGCAACTGGACCCTCCGGGTTCGCTGTACCTGAGCAAACCTAAACGTAGCCCTAGCCGTCATCGGAGACGAGTGAAAAATCAGGCCCCAGGAAATGCGTTGCGAGCCCCTTTGGACCATCCCAAAGTGCCCCCAAAGGAAGGCTTTAGGTACAAGAGAACTCCCCAGGGGAGCCTTTACGCACCCCCACATGCAACTGGACCCTCCGGGTTCGCTGTTCCTGAGCAAACCTAAACGTAGCCCTAGCCGTCATCGGAGAAGACTGAAAAATCAGACCCCAGGAAATGCGTTGCGAGCCCCTTTGGACCATCCCAAAGTGCCCCCAAAGGAAGGCTTTGGGTACAAGAGAACTCCCCAGGGGAGCCTTTACGCAGCCCCACATGCAACTGGACCCTCCGGGTTCGCTGTTTCCGAGCAACCCTAAACATAGCACTAGCCGGCAATCGAGAAGACTGAAAAACCGGGGCCCAGAAAATGCGTTGCAAGCCCCTTTGGACCATCCAAAAGTGTCACCAAAGGAAGGCTTTGGGTACAAGAGAACTCCCCAGGGGAGCCTTTACGCAGCCCCACATGCAACTGGACCCTCCGGGTTCGCTGTTTCCGAGCATCCCTAAACATAGCCCTAGCCGGCATCGAAGACGACTGAAAAATCAGGCCCCAGGAAATACGTTGCGAGCCCTTTTTGCCCATCCAAAAGTGCCCCCAAAGGAAGGCTTTGGGTAAAAGTGAA
Source organism: Anas platyrhynchos (assembly GCF_047663525.1). Lineage (NCBI taxonomy): Eukaryota > Metazoa > Chordata > Aves > Anseriformes > Anatidae > Anas > Anas platyrhynchos. The sequence goes on from NC_092622.1 coordinate 211,646, forward strand.
CTCCCCAGGGGAGCCGTTACGCAGCCCCACATGCAACTGGACCCTCCGGGTTCGCTGTTCCTGAGCAAACCTAAACATAGCCCTAGCCGGCATCGGAGAAGACTGAAAAATCAGGCCCCAGGAAATGCGTTGCGAGCCCTTTTTGCCCATCCCAAAGTGCCCCCACAGGAAGGCTTTGGGTACAAGAGAACTCCCCAGGGGAGCCTTTACGCAGCCCCACATGCAACTGGACCCTCCGGGTTCGCTGTTCCTGAGCAAACCTAAACGTAGCCCTAGCCGGCATCGGAGAAGACTGAAAAATCAGGCCCCAGGAAATGCGTTGCGAGCCCCTTTGGACCATCCCAAAGTGCCCCCAAAGGAAGGCTTTGGGTACAAGAGAACTCCCCAGGGGAGCCTTTACGCAGCCCCACATGCAACTGGACCCTCCGGGTTCGCTGTTCCTGAGCAAACCTAAACATAGCCCTAGCCGTCATCGAAGACGAGTGAAAAATCAGGCCCCAGGAAATGCGTTGCGAGCCCTTTTCTCCCATCCCAAAGTGCCCCCAAAGGAAGGCTTTGGGTACAAGTGAACTCCCCAGGGGAGCCTTTACGCAGCCCCACATGCAACTGGACCCTCCGGGTTCGCTGTTCCTGAGCAAACCTAAATGTAGCCCTAGCCGTCATCGGAGACGACTGAAAAATCAGGCCCCAGGAAATGCGTTGCGAGCCCCTTTGGACCATCCCAAAGTGCCCCCAAAGGAAGGCTTTGGGTACAAGAGAACTCCCCAGGGGAGCCTTTACGCAGCCCCACATGCAACTGGACCCTCCGGGTTCGCTGTTCCTGAGCAAACCTAAACGTAGCCCTAGCCGTCATCGGAGACGAGTGAAAAATCAGGCCCCAGGAAATGCGTTGCGAGCCCCTTTGGACCATCCAAAAGTGCCCCCAAAGGAAGGCTTTGGGTACAAGAGAACTCCCCAGGGGAGCCTTTACGCAGCCCCACATGCAACTGGACCCTTCGGGTTCGCTGTTTCCGAGCATCCCTAAACGTAGCACTAGCCAACATCGAAGACGACTGAAAAATCAGGCCCCAGGAAATGCGTTGCGAGCCCTTTTTGCCCATCCAAAAGTGCCCCCAAAGGAAGGCTTTGGGTACAAGTGAACTCCCCAGGGGAGCCTTTACGCAGCCCCACATGCAACTGGACCCTCCGGGTTCGCTGTTCCTGAGCAAACCTAAACGTAGCCCTAGCCGGCATCGGAGACGAGTGAAAAATCAGGCCCCAGGAAATGCGTTGCGAGCCCCTTTGGACCATCCAAAAGTGCCCCCAAAGGAAGGCTTTGGGTACAAGAGAACTCCCCAGGGGAGCCTTTACGCAGCCCCACATGCAACTGGACCCTCCGGGTTCGCTGTTCCTGAGCAAACCTAAACGTAGCCCTAGCCGGCATCGGAGACGAGTGAAAAATCAGGCCCTAGGAAATGCGTTGCGAGCCCTTTTCTCCCATCCAAAATTGCCCCCAAGGGAAGGCTTTGGGTACAAGAGAACTCCCCAGGGGAGCCTTTACGCAGCCCCACATGCAACTGGACCCTCCGGGTTCGCTGTTTCCGAGCATCCCTAAACATAGCCCTAGCCGGCATCGAAGACGACTGAAAAATCAGGCCCCAGGAAATGAGTTGCGAGCCCATTTTGCCCATCCAAAAGTGCCCCCAAAGGAAGGCTTTGGGTACAAGAGAACTCCCCAGGGGAGCCTTTACGCAGCCCCACATGCAACTGGACCATCAGGGTTCGCTGTTTCCGAGCATCCCTAAACATAGCCCTAGCCGTCATCGAAGACGACTGAAAAATCAGGCCCCAGGAAATGCGTTGCAAGCCCCTGTGGACCATCCAAAAGTGCCCCCAAAGGAAGGCTTTGGGTACAAGAGAACTCCCCAGGGGAGCCTTTACGCAGCCCCACATGCAACTGGACCCTCCGGGTTCACTGTTCCTGAGCAAACCTAAACGTAGCCCTAGCCGGCATCGGAGACGAGTGAAAAATCAGGCCCCAGGAAATGCGTTGCGAGCCCCTTTGGACCATCCAAAAGTGCCCCCAAAGGAAGGCTTTGGGTACAAGAGAACTCCCCAGCGAGCCTTTACGCAGCCCCACATGCAACTGGACCCTCCGGGTTCGATTTTTCCGAGCAAACCTAAACGTAGCCCTAGCCGGCATCGGAGACGAGTGAAAAATCAGGCCCTAGGAAATGCGTTGCGAGCCCTTTTTGCCCATCCAAAATTGCCCCCAAGGGAAGGCTTTGGGTACAAGAGAACTCCCCAGGGGAGCCTTTACGCAGCCCCACATGCAACTGGACCCTCCGGGTTCGCTGTTTCCGAGCATCCCTAAACATAGCCCTAGCCGGCATCGAAGACGACTGAAAAATCAGGCCCCAGGAAATGCGTTACGAGCCCATTTTGCCCATCCAAAAGTGCCCCCAAAGGAAGGCTTTGGGTACAAGAGAACTCCCCAGGGGAGCCTTTACGCAGCCCCACATGCAACTGGACCCTCCGGGTTCGCTGTTTCCGAGCATCCCTAAACATAGCCCTAGCCGGCATCGAAGACGACTGAAAAATCAGGCCCCAGGAAATGCGTTGCGAGCCCTTTTCGCCCATCCAAAAGTGCCCCCAAAGGAAGGCTTTGGGTACAAGTGAACTCCCCAGGGGAGCCTTTACGCAGCCCCACATGCAACTGGACCCTCCGGGTTCGCTGTTCCTGAGCAAACCTAAACGTAGCCCTAGCCGGCATCGGAGACGAGTGAAAAATCAGGCCCCAGGAAATGCGTTGCGAGCCCCTTTGGACCATCCAAAAGTGCCCCCAAAGGAAGGCTTTGGGTACAAGAGAACTCCCCAGGGGAGCCTTTACGCAGCCCCACATGCAACTGGACCCTCCGGGTTCGCTGTTCCTGAGCAAACCTAAACGTAGCCCTAGCCGGCATCGGAGACGAGTGAAAAATCAGGCCCTAGGAAATGCGTTGCGAGCCCTTTTCTCCCATCCAAAATTGCCCCCAAGGGAAGGCTTTGGGTACAAGAGAACTCCCCAGGGGAGCCTTTACGCAGCCCCACATGCAACTGGACCCTCCGGGTTCGCTGTTTCCGAGCATCCCTAAACATAGCCCTAGCCGGCATCGAAGACGACTGAAAAATCAGGCCCCAGGAAATGAGTTGCGAGCCCATTTTGCCCATCCAAAAGTGCCCCCAAAGGAAGGCTTTGGGTACAAGAGAACTCCCCAGGGGAGCCTTTACGCAGCCCCACATGCAACTGGACCATCAGGGTTCGCTGTTTCCGAGCATCCCTAAACATAGCCCTAGCCGTCATCGAAGACGACTGAAAAATCAGGCCCCAGGAAATGCGTTGCAAGCCCCTGTGGACCATCCAAAAGTGCCCCCAAAGGAAGGCTTTGGGTACAAGAGAACTCCCCAGGGGAGCCTTTACGCAGCCCCACATGCAACTGGACCCTCCGGGTTCACTGTTCCTGAGCAAACCTAAACGTAGCCCTAGCCGGCATCGGAGACGAGTGAAAAATCAGGCCCCAGGAAATGCGTTGCGAGCCCCTTTGGACCATCCAAAAGTGCCCCCAAAGGAAGGCTTTGGGTACAAGAGAACTCCCCAGGGGAGCCTTTACGCAGCCCCACATGCAACTGGACCCTCCGGGTTCGATTTTTCCGAGCAAACCTAAACGTAGCCCTAGCCGGCATCGGAGACGAGTGAAAAATCAGGCCCTAGGAAATGCGTTGCGAGCCCTTTTTGCCCATCCAAAATTGCCCCCAAGGGAAGGTTTTGGGTACAAGAGAACTCCCCAGGGGAGCCTTTACGCAGCCCCACATGCAACTGGACCCTCCGGGTTCGCTGTTTCCGAGCATCCCTAAACATAACACTAGCCGGCATGGGAGCAGACTGAAAAATCAGGCCCCAGGAAATGCGTTCCGAGCCCTTTTCGCCCATCCAAAAGTGCCCCCAAAGGAAGGCTTTGGGTACAAGTGAACTCCCCAGGGGAGCCTTTACGCAGCCCCACATGCAACTGGACCCTCCGGGTTCGCTGTTCCTGAGCAAACCTAAACGTAGCCCTAGCCGTCATCGGAGACGAGTGAAAAATCAGGCCCCAGGAAATGCGTTGCGAGCCCCTTTGGACCATCCAAAAGTGCCCCCAAAGGAAGGCTTTGGGTACAAGTGAACTCCCCTGGGGAGCCTTTACGCAGCCCCACATGCAACTGGACCCTCCGGGTTCGCTGTTTCCGAGCATCCCTAAACATAGCCCTAGCCAGCATCGAAGACGACTGAAAAATCAGGCCCCAGGAAATGCGTTGCGAGCCCTTTTTGCCCATCCAAAAGTGCCCCCAAAGGAAGGCTTTGGGTACAAGAGAACTCCCCAGGGGAGCCTTTACGCAGCCCCACATGCAACTGGACCCTCCGGGTTCGCTGTTTCCGAGCATCCCTAAACTTAGCCCTAGCCGTCATCGAAGACGACTGAAAAATCAGGCCCCAGGAAATGCGTTGCGAGCCCTTTTTGCCCATCCAAAAGTGCCCCCAAAGGAAGGCTTTGGGTACAAGTGAACTCCCCAGGGGAGCCTTTACGCAGCCCCACATGCAACTGGACCCTCCGGGTTCGCTGTTCCTGAGCAAACCTAAACGTAGCCCTAGCCGTCATCGGAGACGTGTGAAAAATCAGGCCCCAGGAAATGCGTTGCGAGCCCTTTTCTCCCATCCCAAAGTGCCCCCAAAGGAAGGCTTTGGGTACAAGAGAACTCCCCAGGGGAGCCTTTACGCAGCCCCACATGCAACTGGACCCTCCGGGTTCGCTGTTCCTGAGCAAACCTAAACATAGCCCTAGCCGGCATCGGAGAAGACTGAAAAATCAGGCCCCAGGAAATGCGTTGCGAGCCCCTTTGGACCATCCAAAAGTGCCCCCAAAGGAAGGCTTTGGGTACAAGTGAACTCCCCAGGGGAGCCTTTACGCAGCCCCACATGCAACTGGACCCTCCGGGTTCGCTGTTTCCGAGCATCCCTAAACATAGCCCTAGCCGTCATCGGAGACGAGTGAAAAATCAGGCCCCAGGAAATGCGTTGCGAGCCCTTTTCTCCCATCCAAAAGTGCCCCCAAAGGAAGGCTTTGGGTACAAGAGAACTCCCCAGGGGAGCCTTTACGCAGCCCCACATGCAACTGGACCCTCCGGGTTCACTGTTTCCGAGCAACCCTAAACATAGCCCTAGCCGGCATGCGAGAAGACTGAAAAACCGGGCCCCAGAAAAAGGGTTGCGAGCCCCTTTGGACCATCTAAAAGTGTCACCAAAGGAAGGCTTTGGGTACAAGAGAATTCCCCAGGGGAGCCTTTACGCAGCCCCACATGCAACTGGACCCTCCGGGTTCGCTGCTTCCGAGCATCCCTAAACATAGACCTAGCCGGCATCGAAGGCGACTGTAAAACCGGGATCTAATCCTCACCATAACCCTAACCCTAACCCTAACCCTAACCCTAACCCTAACCCTAACCCTAACCCTAACCCTAACCCTAACCCTAACCCTAACCCTAACCCTAAACCAGATCTAACATTAACCCTAACCCTAACCCTACACCTAACCCTAACCCTAACCCTAACCCTACCCCTAACCCTAACCCTAACCTAACCCTAACCCTAACCCTAACCCTAACCCTAACCCTAACCCTAACCCTAACCCTAACCCTGAGCCTAACCCTAACCCTAACCCTAACCCTAACCCTAACCCTAAACAGGATCTAACCCTAACCCTAACCCTAAATCTAACCCTAACCCTAACCCTAACCCGTATCTAACCCTAACACTAACCCCCTAAACCTAAACCTAACCCTAACCCTAACCCTATACCTAACCCTAACCCTAAACCTCACCCTAAATCTACCCTAACCCTCACACTAACGCTTACCCTAACCCTAACCCTAACACTAACCTTAACCCTAACCATAACCCTAAACCTAACCCTAAGCCTAAGCCTAACCTAACCGTAACCCTAACCCTAACCCTAACCCTAACCCTAACCCTAACCCTAACCCTAAACCGGATCTAACCCTAACCCTAACCCAAACCCTAACCCTAACCCTAACACTAACCCTTACCCTAACACTAAGCCTTACCCTAACCCTAACCCTAACCCTAACCGTAACCCTAACCCGGATCTAACCCTAACACTAACACCCTAAACCTAACCCTAACCCTAACCCTAACCCTAAGCCAAAGCCTAACCCTAACCCTAACCCTAAGCCTTAGCCTAAACCTAAGCCTAGCCCTAACCGGATCTAACCCTAACCCTAACCCTAACCCTAACCCTAACCCTAACCCTAACCCTAACCCTAACCCTAACCCTAACCCTAACCCTAACCCTAACCCTACCCCTAAACTGGATCTAACCCTAACCCTAACCCTAACCCTAACCCTAACCCGGATATAACCCTAACCCTAACCCTAACCCGTATCTAACCCTAACACTAACCCCCTAAACCTAAACCTAACACTAACCATAACCCTATACCTAACCCTAACCCTAAACCTCACCCTAACCCTAACCCTCACACTAACCCTAACCCTAACCCTAACCCTAACACTAACCCTAAGCCTTAGCCTAACCCTAAGCCTAACCCTAACCAGATCTAACCCTAACCCTAACCCTAACCCTAACCCTAACCCTAACCCTAAGCCTAACCCTAACCTAACCCTAACCCTAACCCTAACCCTAACACTAACCCTAACCCTAACCCTAAACCTAACCCTAACCCTAACCCTAAACCTAACCCTAAGCCTTAGCCTAACCCTAAGCCTAACCCTAACCAGATCTAACCCTAACCCTAACCCTAACCCTAACCCTAACCCTAAGCCTAACCCTAACCTAACCCTAACCCTAACCCTAACCCTAACCCTAACCCTAACCCTAACCCTAACCCTAACCCTAACCCTAAACCGGATCTAACCCTCACCCTAACCCTAATCCTAACCGTCACCCTAACGCTAACCCTCACCCTAACCCTCAACCTAATGCACCTTGACACTCCGTGTACGCTATTTCACGTTAAGATTAAACATAGCTCTAGCCGGCATGGGAGAAGACGACTGAAAAATCAGGCCCCAGGAAATGCGTTCCGAGCCCTTTTCGCCCATCCAAAAGTGCCCCCAAAGGAAGGCTTTGGGTACAAGAGAACTCCCCAGGGGAGCCTTTACGCAGCCCCACATGCAACTGGACCCTCCGGGTTCGCTGTTCCTGAGCAAACCTAAACGTAGCCCTAGCCGGCATCGGAGAAGACTGAAAAATCAGGCCCCAGGAAATGAGTTGCGAGCCCCTTTGGACCATCCAAAAGTGCCCCCAAAGGAAGGCTTTAGGTACAAGTGAACTCCCCAGGGGAGCCTTTACGCAGCCCCACATGCAACTGGACCCTCCGGGTTCGCTGTTTCCGAGCATCCCTAAACATAGCCCTAGCTGGCATCGAAGACGACTGAAAAATCAGGCCCCAGGAAATGCGTTGCGAGCCCTTTTCTCCCATCCAAAAGTGTCACCAAAGGAAGGCTTTGGGTACAAGAGAACTCCCCAGGGGAGCCTTTACGCAGCCCCACATGCAACTGGACCCTCCGGGTTCGCTGTTCCTGAGCAAACCTAAACGTAGCCCTAGCCGTCATCGGAGACGAGTGAAAAATCAGGCCCCAGGAAATGCATTGCGAGCCCCTTTGGACCATCCCAAAGTGCCCCCAAAGGAAGGCTTTGGGTACAAGAGAACTCCCCAGGGGAGCCTTTACGCAGCCCCACATGCAACTGGACCCTCCGGGTTCGCTGTTCCTGAGCAAACCTAAACGTAGCCCTAGCCGTCATCGGAGAAGACTGAAAAATCAGGCCCCATGAAATGCGTTGCGAGTCCCTTTGGACCATCCAAAAGTGTCACCAAAGGAAGGCTTTGGGTACAAGAGAACTCCCCAGGGGAGCCTTTACGCAGCCCCACATGCAACTGGACCCTCCGGGTTCGCTGTTTCCGAGCATCCCTAAACATAGCCCTAGCCGGCATCGAAGACGACTGAAAAATCAGGCCCCAGGAAATGCGTTGCGAGCCCTTTTTGCCCATCCAAAAGTGCCCCCAAAGGAAGGCTTTGGGTACAAGTGAACTCCCCAGGGGAGCCTTTACGCAGCCCCACATGCAACTGGACCCTCCGGGTTCGCTGTTCCTGAGCAAACCTAAACGTAGCCCTAGCCGTCATCGGAGACGAGTGAAAAATCAGGCCCCAGGAAATGCGTTGCGAGCCCCTTTGGACCATCCAAAAGTGCCCCCAAAGGAAGGCTTTGGGTACAAGAGAACTCCCCAGGGGAGCCTTTACGCAGCCCCACATGCATCTGGACCCTCCGGGTTCGCTGTTTCCGAGCATCCCTAAACATAGCCCTAGCCGGCATGGGAGAAGACGACTGAAAAATCAGGCCCCAGGAAATGCGTTGCGAGCCCTTTTCGCCCATCCAAAAGTGCCCCCAAAGGAAGGCTTTGGGTACAAGAGACCTCCCCAGGGGAGCCTTTATGCAGCCCCACATGCAACTGGACCCTCCGGGTTCGCTGTTTCCGAGCAACCCTAAATATAGCACTAGCCGGCAATCAAGAAAACTGAAAAACCGGGCCCCAGAAAAAGCGTTGCAAGCCCCTTTGGACCATCCAAAAGTGTCACCAAAGGAAGGCTTGGGTACAAGTGAACTCCCCAGGGGAGCCTTTACGCAGCCCCACATGCAACTGGACCCTCCGGGTTCGCTGTTTCTGAGCAAGACCCTAAACAGGATCTAACCCTAACCCTAACCCTAAATCTAACCCTAACCCTAACCCTAACCCGTATCTAACCCTAACACTAACCCCCTAAACCTAAACCTAACCCTAACCCTAACCCTATACCTAACCCTAACCCTAAACCTCACCCTAAATCTACCCTAACCCTCACACTAACGCTTACCCTAACCCTAACCCTAACCCTAACCTTAACCCTAACCCTAACCCTAAACCTAACCCTAAGCCTAAGCCTAACCTAACCGTAACCCTAACCCTAACCCTAACCCTAACCCTAAACCGGATCTAACCCTAACCCTAACCCAAACCCTAACCCTAACCCTAACACTAACCCTTACCCTAACACTAAGCCTTACCCTAACCCTAACCCTAACCCTAACCGTAACCCTAACCCGGATCTAACCCTAACACTAACACCCTAAACCTGACCCTAACCCTAACCCTAACCCTAAGCCAAAGCCTAACCCTAACCCTAACCCTAAGCCTTAGCCTAACCCTAAGCCTAGCCCTAACCGGATCTAACCCTAACCCTAACCCTAACCCTAACCCTAACCCTAACCCTAACCCTAACCCTAACCCTAACCCTAACCCTAACCCTAACCCTAACACTAACCCTAACCCTAACCCTAAACTGGATCTAACCCTAACCCTAACCCTAACCCTAACCCTAACCCGGATATAACCCTAACCCTAACCCTAACCCGTATCTAACCCTAACACTAACCCCCTAAACCTAAACCTAACACTAACCATAACCCTATACCTAACCCTAACCCTAAACCTCACCCTAACCCTAACCCTAACCCTCACACTAACCCTAACCCTAACCCTAACCCTAACACTAACCCTAAGCCTTAGCCTAAACCTAAGCCTAACCCTAACCAGATCTAACCCTAACCCTAACCCTAACCCTAACCCTAACCCTAACCCTAAGCCTAACCCTAACCTAACCCTAACCCTAACCCTAACCCTAACACTAACCCTAACCCTAACCCTAAACCTAACCCTAACCCTAACCCTAACCCTAACCCTAAGCCTTAGCCTAACCCTAAGCCTAACCCTAACCAGATCTAACCCTAACCCTAACCCTAACCCTAACCCTAACCCTAACCCTAACCCTAACCCTAACCCTAAGCCTAACCCTAACCCTAACCTAACCCTAACCCTAACCCTAACCCTAACACTAACCCTAACCCTAACCCTAAACCTAACCCTAACCCTAACCCTAACCCGTATCTAACCCTAACACTAACCCCCTAAACCTAAACCTAACCCTAACCATAACCCTATACCTAACCCTAACCCTAAACCTCACCCTAACCCTAACCCTAACCCTCACACTAACCCTAACCCTAACCCTAACCCTAACACTAACCCTAAGCCTTAGCCTAAACCTAAGCCTAACCCTAACCAGATCTAACCCTAACCCTAACCCTAACCCTAACCCTAACCCTAACCCTAAGCCTAACCCTAACCTAACCCTAACCCTAACCCTAACCCTAACACTAACCCTAACCCTAACCCTAAACCTAACCCTAACCCTAACCCTAACCCTAACCCTAAGCCTTAGCCTAACCCTAAGCCTAACCCTAACCAGATCTAACCCTAACCCTAACCCTAACCCTAACCCTAACCCTAAGCCTAACCCTAACCCTAACCTAACCCTAACCCTAACCCTAACCCTAACACTAACCCTAACCCTAACCCTAAACCTAACCCTAACCCTAACCCTAACCCTAACCCTAACCCTAAACAGGATCTAACACTAACCCTAACCCTAACCCTAACCCTAACCCTAACCCTAACCCTAACCCTAACCCTAACCCTAACCCTAACCGGATCTAACCCTAACCCTAACCCTAACCCTAACCCTAAACCGGATCTAACCCTAACCCTAACCCTAACCCTAACCCTAACCCTTACCTAACCATAACCCTAACCCTAACCCTAACCCTAACCCTAACCCTAACCCTAACCCTAACCCTAACCCTAACCCTAACCCTAACCCTAACCCTAACCCTAACCCTAACTCTAAACCGGATCTAACCCTAACCCTAACCCTAACCCTAACCCTAACCCTAACCCTAACCCTAACCCTAACCCTAACCCTAACCCTAACCCTAAACCGGATCTAACCCTCACCCTAACCCTAATCCTAACCGTCACCCTAACGCTAACCCTCACCCTAACCCTCAACCTAATGCACCTTGACACTCCGTGTACGCTATTACACGTTAAGATTAAACATAGGCCTAGCCAACATGGGAGAAGCCTGAAAAACCGGGCCCCAGAAAACGCGTTGCTAGCCTCTTTCGTCCATCGAAAAGTGCCCCCAAAGGAAGGCTTTGGGTACAAGTGAACTCCCCACGGGAGCCTTTACGCAGCCCCACATGCAACTGGACCCTCCGGGTTCGATTTTTCCGAGCATCCCTAAACATAGCCCTAGCCGGCATGGGAGAAGACGACTGAAAAATCAGGCCCCAGGAAATGCGTTGCGAGCCCCTTTGGACCATCCCAAAGTGCCCCCAAAGGAAGGCTTTGGGTACAAGAGAACTCCCCAGGGGAGCCTTTACGCAGCCCCACATGCAACTGGACCCTCCGGGTTCGCTGTTCCTGAGCAAACCTAAACGTAGCCCTAGCCGTCATCGGAGACGAGTGAAAAATCAGGCCCCAGGAAATGCGTTGCGAGCCCCTTTGGACCATCCCAAAGTGCCCCCAAAGGAAGGCTTTGGGTACAAGAGAACTCCCCAGGGGAGCCTTTACGCAGCCCCACATGCAACTGGACCCTCCGGGTTCGCTGTTCCTGAGCAAACCTAAACGTAGCCCTAGCCGTCATCGGAGACGAGTGAAAAATCAGGCCCCAGGAAATGCGTTGCGAGCCCCTTTGGACCATCCAAAAGTGCCCCCAAAGGAAGGCTTTGGGTACAAGAGAACTCCCCAGGGGAGCCTTTACACAGCCCCACATGCAACTGGACCCTCCGGGTTCGATTTTTCCGAGCAAACCTAAACGTAGCCCTAGCCGTCATCGGAGACGAGTGAAAAATCAGGCCCCAGGAAATGCGTTGCGAGCCCTTTTTGCCCATCCAAAATTGCCCCCAAGGGAAGGCTTTGGGTACAAGAGAACTCCCCAGGGGAGCCTTTACGCAGCCCCACATGCAACTGGACCCTCCGGGTTCGCTGTTTCCGAGCATCCCTAAACATAGCCCTAGCCGGCATCGAAGACGACTGAAAAATCAGGCCCCAGGAAATGCGTTGCGAGCCCTTTTTGCCCATCCAAAAGTGCCCCCAAAGGAAGGCTTTGGGTACAAGAGAACTCCCCAGGGGAGCCTTTACGCAGCCCCACATGCAACTGGACCCTCCGGGTTCGCTGTTCCTGAGCAAACCTAAACATAGCCCTAGCCGGCATGGGAGAAGACGACTGAAAAATCAGGCCCCAGGAAATGCGTTCCGAGCCCTTTTCGCCCATCCAAAAGTGCCCCCAAAGGAAGGCTTTGGGTACAAGAGACCTCCCCAGGGGAGCCTTTACGCAGCCCCACATGCAACTGGACCCTCCGGGTTCGCTGTTCCTGAGCAAACCTAAACGTAGCACTAGCCGGCAATCGAGAAGACTGAAAAACCGGGCCCCAGAAAACGCGTTGCAAGCCCCTTTGGACCATCCAAAAGTGTCACCAAAGGAAGGCTTTGGGTACAAGAGAACTCCCCAGGGGAGCCTTTACGCAGCCCCACATGCAACTGGACCCTCCGGGTTCGCTGTTCCTGAGCAAACCTAAACGTAGCCCTAGCCGTCATCGGAGAAGACTGAAAAATCAGGCGCCAGGAAATGCGTTGCGAGCCCTTTTCTCCCATCCCAAAGTGCCCCCAAAGGAAGGCTTTGGGTACAAGAGAACTCCCCAGGGGAGCCTTTACGCAGCCCCACATGCAACTGGACCCTCCGGGTTCGCTGTTTCCGAGCAAACCTAAACATAGCACTAGCCGGCATGCGAGAAGACTGAAAAATCAGGCCCCAGGAAATGCGTTGCGAGCCCCTTTGGACCATCCCAAAGTGCCCCCAAAGGAAGGCTTTGGGTACAAGTGAACTCCCCAGGGGAGCCTTTACGCAGCCCCACATGCAACTGGACCCTCGGGGTTCGCTGTTTCCGAGCATCCCTAAACATAGCCCTAGCCGGCATCGGAGACGAGTGAAAAATCAGGCCCCAGGAAATGCGTTGCGAGCCCTTTTCTCCCATTCAAAATTGCCCCCAAGGGAAGGCTTTGGGTACAAGAGAACTCCCCAGGGGAGCCTTTACGCAGCCCCACATGCAACTGGACCCTCCGGGTTCGCTGTTCCTGAGCAAACCTAAACGTAGCCCTAGCCGGCATCGGAGACGAGTGAAAAATCAGGCCCCAGGAAATGCGTTGCGAGCCCCTTTGGACCATCCAAAAGTGCCCCCAAAGGAAGGCTTTGGGTACAAGAGAACTCCCCAGGGGAGCCTTTACACAGCCCCACATGCAACTGGACCCTCCGGGTTCGATTTTTCCGAGCAAACCTAAACGTAGCCCTAGCCGTCATCGGAGACGAGTGAAAAATCAGGCCCCAGGAAATGCGTTGCGAGCCCTTTTTGCCCATCCAAAATTGCCCCCAAGGGAAGGCTTTGGGTACAAGAGAACTCCCCAGGGGAGCCTTTACGCAGCCCCACATGCAACTGGACCCTCCGGGTTCGCTGTTCCTGAGCAAACCTAAACGTAGCCCTAGCCGTCATCGGAGAAGACTGAAAAATCAGGCCCCAGGAAATGCGTTGCGAGCCCCTTTGGACCATCCAAAAGTGCCCCCAAAGGAAGGCTTTGGGTACAAGAGAACTCCCCAGGGGAGCCTTTACACAGCCCCACATGCAACTGGACCCTCCGGGTTCGATTTTTCCGAGCAAACCTAAACGTAGCCCTAGCCGTCATCGGAGACGAGTGAAAAATCAGGCCCCAGGAAATGCGTTGCGAGCCCTTTTTGCCCATCCAAAATTGCCCCCAAGTGAAGGCTTTGGGTACAAGTGAACTCCCCAGGGGAGCCTTTACGCAGCCCCACATGCAACTGGACCCTCCGGGTTCGCTGTTTCCGAGCATCCCTAAACATAGCCCTAGCCAGCATCGAAGACGACTGAAAAATCAGGCCCCAGGAAATGCGTTGCGAGCCCTTTTTGCCCATCCAAAAGTGCCCCCAAAGGAAGGCTTTGGGTACAAGTGAACTCCCCAGGGGAGCCTTTACGCAGCCCCACATGCAACTGGACCCTTCGGGTTCGCTGTTCCTGAGCAAACCTAAACGTAGCCCTAGCCGTCATCGGAGACGAGTGAAAAATCAGGCCCCAGGAAATGCGTTGCGAGCCCCTTTGGACCATCCAAAAGTGCCCCCAAAGGAAGGCTTTGGGTACAAGAGAACTCCCCAGGGGAGTCTTTACGCAGCCCCACATGCATCTGGACCCTCCGGGTTCGCTGTTTCCGAGCATCCCTTAACATAGCCCTAGCCGGCATGGGAGATGACGACTGAAAAATCAGGCCCCAGGAAATGCGTTGCGAGCCCTTTTTGCCCATCCAAAAGTGCCCCCAAATGAAGGCTTTGGGTACAAGAGACCTCCCCAGGGGAGCCTTTATGCAGCCCCACATGCAACTGGACCCTCCGGGTTCGCTGTTTCCGAGCAACCCTAAATATAGCACTAGCCGGCAATCGAGAAGACTGAAAAACCGGGCCCCAGAAAAAGCGTTGCAAGCCCCTTTGGACCATCCAAAAGTGTCACCAAAGGAAGGCTTTGGGTACAAGAGAACTCCCCAGGGGAGCCTTTATGCAGCCCCACATGCAACTGGACCCTCCGGGTTCGCTGTTCCTGAGCAAACCTAAACGTAGCCCTAGCCGGCATCGGAGAAGACTGAAAAATCAGGCCCCAGGAAATGCGTTGCGAGCCCCTTTGGACCATCCCAAAGTGCCCCCAAAGGAAGGCTTTGGGTACAAGAGAACTCCCCAGGGGAGCCTTTACGCAGCCCCACATGCAACTGGACCCTCCGGGTTCGCTGTTCCTGAGCAAACCTAAACTTAGCCCTAGCCGGCATCGGAGACGAGTGAAAAATCAGGCGCCAGGAAATGCGTTGCGAGCCCTTTTCTCCCATCCCAAAGTGCCCCCAAAGGAAGGCTTTGGGTACAAGTGAACTCCCCAGGGGAGCCTTTACGCAGCCCCACATGCAACTGGACCCTCCGGGTTCGCTGTTCCTGAGCAAACCTAAACGTAGCCCTAGCCGTCATCGGAGACGAGTGAAAAATCAGGCCCCAGGAAATGCGTTGCGAGCCCCTTTGGACCATCCAAAAGTGCCCCCAAAGGAAGGCTTTGGGTACAAGAGAACTCCCCAGGGGAGCCTTTACGCAGCCCCACATGCAACTGGACCCTCCGGGTTCGCTGTTTCCGAGCAACCCTAAACATAGCACTAGCCGGCATGCGAGAAGACTGAAAAACCGGGCCCCAGAAAAAGCGTTGCAAGCCCCTTTGGACCATCCAAAAGTGTCACCAAAGGAAGGCTTTGGGTACAAGTGAACTCCCCACGGGAGCCTTTACGCAGCCCCACATGCAACTGGACCGTCCGGGTTCGCTGTTCCTGAGCAAACCTAAACGTAGCCCTAGCCGTCATCGGAGACGACTGAAAAATCAGGCCCCAGGAAATGCGTTGCGAGCCCATTTGGACCATCCAAAAGTGCCCCCAAAGGAAGGCTTTGGGTACAAGTGAACTCCCCAGGGGAGCCTTTACGCAGCCCCACATGCAACTGGACCCTCCGGGTTCGCTGTTCCTGAGCAAACCTAAACGTAGCCCTAGCCGGCATCGGAGAAGACTGAAAAATCAGGCCCCAGGAAATGCGTTGCGAGCCCCTTTGGACCATCCAAAAGTGCCCCCAAAGGAAGGCTTTGGGTACAAGAGAACTCCCCAGGGGAGCCTTTACGCAGCCCCACATGCAACTGGACCCTCCGGGTTTGCTGTTCCTGAGCAAACCTAAACGTAGCCCTAGCCGTCATCGGAGACGAGTGAAAAATCAGGCCCCAGGAAATGCGTTGCGAGCCCCTTTGGACCATCCAAAAGTGCCCCCAAAGGAAGGCTTTGGGTACAAGAGAACTCCCCAGGGGAGTCTTTACGCAGCCCCACATGCATCTGGACCCTCCGGGTTCGCTGTTTCCGAGCATCCCTTAACAAAGCCCTAGCCGGCATGGGAGATGACGACTGAAAAATCAGGACCCAGGAAATGCGTTGCGAGCGCTTTTTGCCCATCCAAAAGTGCCCCCAAAGGAAGGCTTTGGGTACAAGAGACCTCCCCAGGGGAGCCTTTATGCAGCCCCACATGCAACTGGACCCTCCGGGTTCGCTGTTTCCGAGCAACCCTAAATATAGCACTAGCCGGCAATAGAGAAGACTGAAAAACCGGGCCCCAGAAAAAGCGTTGCAAGCCCCTTTGGACCATCCAAAAGTGTCACCAAAGGAAGGCTTTGGGTACAAGAGAACTCCCCAGGGGAGCCTTTATGCAGCCCCACATGCAAATGGACCCTCCGGGTTCGCTGTTCCTGAGCAAACCTAAACGTAGCCCTAGCCGTCATCGGAGAAGACTGAAAAATCAGGCCCCAGGAAATGCGTTGCGAGCCCCTTTGGACCATCCCAAAGTGCCCCCAAAGGAAGGCTTTGGGTACAAGAGAACTCCCCAGGGGAGCCTTTACGCAGCCCCACATGCAACTGGACCCTCCGGGTTCGCTGTTCCTGAGCAAACCTAAACGTAGCCCTAGCCGGCATCGGAGACGAGTGAAAAATCAGGCGCCAGGAAATGCGTTGCGAGCCCTTTTCTCCCATCCCAAAGTGCCCCCAAAGGAAGGCTTTGGGTACAAGTGAACTCCCCAGGGGAGCCTTTACGCAGCCCCACATGCAACTGGACCCTCCGGGTTCGCTGTTCCTGAGCAAACCTAAACGTAGCCCTAGCCGTCTTCGGAGACGAGTGAAAAATCAGGCCCCAGGAAATGCGTTGCGAGCCCCTTTGGACCATCCAAAAGTGCCCCCAAAGGAAGGCTTTGGGTACAAGTGAACTCCCCAGGGGAGCCTTTACGCAGCCCCACATGCAACTGGACCCTCCGGGTTCGCTGTTTCCGAGCATCCCTAAACGTAGCCCTAGCCGTCATCGGAGACGAGTGAAAAATCAGGCCCCAGGAAATGCGTTGCGAGCCCTTTTCTCCCATCCCAAAGTGCCCCCAAAGGAAGGCTTTGGGTACAAGAGAACTCCCCAGGGGAGCCTTTACGCAGCCCCACATGCAACTGGACCCTCCGGGTTCGCTGTTTCCGAGCAAACCTAAACATAGCACTAGCCGGCATGCGAGAAGACTGAAAAACCGGGCCCCAGAAAAAGCGTTGCAAGCCCCTTTGGACCATCCAAAAGTGTCACCAAAGGAAGGCTTTGGGTACAAGAGAATTCCCCAGGGGAGCCTTTACGCAGCCCCACATGCAACTGGACCCTCCGGGTTCGCTGTTTCCGAGCATCCCTAAACATAGCCCTAGCCGGCATCGAAGACGACTGAAAAATCAGGCCCGAAGAAATGCGTTGCGAGCCCCTTTGGACCATCCCAAAGTGCCCCCAAAGGAAGGCTTTGGGTACAAGTGAACTCCCCACGGGAGCCTTTACGCAGCCCCACATGCAACTGGACCCTCCGGGTTCGCTGTTCCTGAGCAAACCTAAACGTAGCCCTAGCCGTCATCGGAGACGACTGAAAAATCAGGCCCCAGGAAATGCGTTGCGAGCCCATTTGGACCATCCAAAAGTGCCCCCAAAGGAAGGCTTTGGGTACAAGTGAACTCCCCAGGGGAGCCTTTACGCAGCCCCACATGCAACTGGACCCTCCGGGTTCGCTGTTCCTGAGCAAACCTAAACGTAGCCCTAGCCGGCATCGGAGAAGACTGAAAAATCAGGCCCCAGGAAATGCGTTGCGAGCCCCTTTGGACCATCCAAAAGTGCCCCCAAAGGAAGGCTTTGGGTACAAGAGAACTCCCCAGGGGAGCCTTTACGCAGCCCCACATGCAACTGGACCCTCCGGGTTTGCTGTTCCTGAGCAAACCTAAACGTAGCCCTAGCCGTCATCGGAGACGAGTGAAAAATCAGGCCCCAGGAAATGCGTTGCGAGCCCCTTTGGACCATCCAAAAGTGCCCCCAAAGGAAGGCTTTGGGTACAAGAGAACTCCACAGGGGAGCCTTTACGCAGCCCCACATGCAACTGGACCCTGCGGGTTCGCTGTTTCCGAGCATCCCTAAACATAGCCCCAGCCGGCATCGAAGTCGACTGAAAAATCAGGCCCCAGGAAATGCGTTGCGAGCCCTTTTTGCCCATCCAAAAGTGCCCCCAAAGGAAGGCTTTGGGTACAAGAGAACTCCCCAGGGGAGCCTTTACGCAGCCCCACATGCAACTGGACCCTCCGGGTTCGCTGTTTCCGAGTAACCCTTAACATAGCCCTAGGCGGCATCCGAGAAGACTGAAAAACCGGGCCCCAGAAAAAGCGATGCGAGCCCCTTTGGACCATCCCAAAGTGCCCCCAAAGGAAGGCTTTGAGTACAAGAGAACTCCCCAGGGGAGCCTTTACGCAGCCCCACATGCAACTGGACCCTCCGGGTTCGCTGTTCCTGAGCAAACCTAAACGTAGCCCTAGCCGGCATCTGAGAAGACTGAAAAATCAGGCCCCAGGAAATGCGTTGCGAGCCCTTTTCTCCCATCCCAAAGTGCCCCCAAAGGAAGGCTTTGGGTACAAGAGAACTCCACAGGGGAGCCTTTACGCAGCCCCACATGCAACTGGACCCTCCGGGTTCGCTGTTTCCGAGCAACCCTAAACATAGCACTAGCCGGCATGCGAGAAGACTGAAAAACCGGGCCCCAGAAAAAGCGTTGCAAGCCCCTTTGGACCATCCAAAAGTGTCACCTAAGGAAGGCTTTGGGTACAAGAGAATTCCCCAGGGGAGCCTTTACGCAGCCCCACATGCAACTGGACCCTCCGGGTTCGCTGTTTCCGAGCATCCCTAAACATAGACCTAGCCGGCATCGAAGACGAGTGAAAAATCAGGCCCCAAGAAATGCGTTGCGAGCCCCTTTGGACCATCCCAAAGTGCCCCCAAAGGAAGGCTTTGGGTACAAGAGAACTCCCCAGGGGAGCCTTTACGCAGCCCCACATGCAACTGGACCCTCCGGGTTCGCTGTTCCTGAGCAAACCTAAACGTAGCCCTAGCCGTCATCGGAGACGACTGAAAAATCAGGCCCCAGGAAATGCGTTGCGAGCCCATTTGGACCATCCAAAAGTGCCCCCAAAGGAAGGCTTTGGGTACAAGTGAACTCCCCAGGGGAGCCTTTACGCAGCCCCACATGCAACTGGACCCTCCGGGTTCGCTGTTCCTGAGCAAACCTAAACGTAGCCCTAGCCGGCATCGGAGAAGACTGAAAAATCAGGCCCCAGGAAATGCGTTGCGAGCCCCTTTGGACCATCCAAAAGTGCCCCCAAAGGAAGGCTTTGGGTACAAGAGAACTCCCCAGGGGAGCCTTTACGCAGCCCCACATGCAACTGGACCCTCCGGGTTTGCTGTTCCTGAGCAAACCTAAACGTAGCCCTAGCCGTCATCGGAGAAGACTGAAAAATCAGGCCCCAGGAAATGCGTTGCGAGCCCCTTTGGACCATCCAAAAGTGCCCCCAAAGGAAGGCTTTAGGTACAAGAGAACTCCCCAGGGGAGCCTTTACGCAGCCCCACATGCAACTGGACCCTCCGGGTTCGCTGTTCCTGAGCAAACCTAAACGTAGCCCTAGCCGGCATCGGAGAAGACTGAAAAATCAGGCCCCAGGAAATGCGTTGCGAGCCCCTTTGGACCATCCCAAAGTGCCCCCACAGGAAGGCTTTGGGTACAAGAGAACTCCCCAGGGGAGCCTTTACGCAGCCCCACATGCAACTGGACCCTCCGGGTTCGCTGTTCCTGAGCAAACCTAAACGTAGCCCTAGCCGTCATCGGAGACGAGTGAAAAATCAGGCCCCAGGAAATGCGTTGCGAGCCCGTTTTGCCCATCCAAAAGTGCCCCCAAAGGAAGGCTTTGGGTACAAGAGAACTCCCCAGGGGAGCCTTTACGCAGCCCCACATGCAACTGGACCCTCCGGGTTCGATTTTTCCGAGCAACCCTAAACATAGCCATAGCCGGCATGGGAGAAGACTGAAAAACCGGGCCCCAGAAAAAGCGTTGCAAGCCCTTTTCGCCCATCCAAAAGTGCCCCCAAAGGAAGGCTTTGGGTACAAGAGAACTCCCCAGGGGAGCCTTTACGCAGCCCCACATGCAAATGGACCCTCCGGGTTTGCTGTTCCTGAGCAAACCTAAACGTAGCCCTAGCCGTCATCGGAGACGACTGAAAAATCAGGCCCCAGGAAATGCGTTGCGAGCCCCTTTGGACCATCCAAAATTGTCACCAAAGGAAGGCTTTGGGTACAAGAGAACTCCCCAGGGGAGCCTTTATGCAGCCCCACATGCAAATGGACCCTCCGGGTTCGCTGTTCCTGAGCAAACCTAAACGTACCCCTAGCCGTCATCGGAGACGAGTGAAAAATCAGGCCCCAGGAAATGCGTTGCGAGCCCCTTTGGACCATCCAAAAGTGCCCCCAAAGGAAGGCTTTGGGTACAAGAGAACTCCCCAGGGGAGCCTTTACGCAGCCCCACATGCAAATGGACCCTCCGGGTTCGCTGTTTCCGAGCATCCCTAAACATAGCCCTAGCCGGCATCGAAGACGACTGAAAAATCAGGCCCCAGGAAATGCGTTGCGAGCCCTTTTCACCCATCCAAAAGTGCCCCCAAAGGAAGGCTTTGGGTACAAGAGAACTCCCCAGGGGAGCCTTTACGCAGCCCCACATGCAACTGGACCCTCCGGGTTCGCTGTTTCGGAGCATCCCTAAACATAACACTAGCCGGCATGGGAGCAGACTGAAAAATCAGGCGCCAGGAAATGCGTTGCGAGCCCTTTTTGCCCATCCAAAAGTGCCCCCAAAGGAAGGCTTTGGGTACAAGAGAACTCCCCAGGGGAGCCTTTACGCAGCCCCACATGCAACTGGACCCTCCGGGTTCGATTTTTCCGAGCAACCCTAAACATAGCCCTAGCCGTCATCGAAGACGACTGAAAAATCAGGCCCCAGGAAATGCGTTCCAAGCCCTTTTTGCCCATCCAAACGTGCCCACAAAGGAAGGCTTTGGGTACAAGAGAACTCCCCAGGGGAGCCTTTACGCAGCCCCACATGCAACTGGACCCTCAGGGTTCGCTGTTTCCGAGCATCCCTAAACATAGCCCTAGCCGGCATCGAAGACGACTGAAAAATCAGGCCCCAGGAAATGCGTTGCGAGCCCTTTTTGCCCATCCAAAAGTGCCCCCAAAGGAAGGCTTTGGGTACAAGAGAACTCCCCAGGGGAGCCTTTACGCAGCCCCACATGCAACTGGACCCTCCGGGTTCGCTGTTCCTGAGCAAACCTAAACGTAGCCCTAGCCGTCATCGGAGACGACTGAAAAATCAGGCCCCAGGAAATGCGTTGCGAGCCCATTTGGACCATCCAAAAGTGCCCCCAAAGGAAGGCTTTGGGTACAAGTGAACTCCCCAGGGGAGCCTTTACGCAGCCCCACATGCAACTGGACCCTCCGGGTTCGCTGTTCCTGAGCAAACCTAAACGTAGCCCTAGCCGGCATCGGAGAAGACTGAAAAATCAGGCCCCAGGAAATGCGTTGCGAGCCCCTTTGGACCATCCAAAAGTGCCCCCAAAGGAAGGCTTTGGGTACAAGAGAACTCCCCAGGGGAGCCTTTACGCAGCCCCACATGCAACTGGACCCTCCGGGTTTGCTGTTCCTGAGCAAACCTAAACGTAGCCCTAGCCGTCATCGGAGAAGACTGAAAAATCAGGCCCCAGGAAATGCGTTGCGAGCCCCTTTGGACCATCCAAAAGTGCCCCCAAAGGAAGGCTTTAGGTACAAGAGAACTCCCCAGGGGAGCCTTTACGCAGCCCCACATGCAACTGGACCCTCCGGGTTCGCTGTTCCTGAGCAAACCTAAACGTAGCCCTAGCCGGCATCGGAGAAGACTGAAAAATCAGGCCCCAGGAAATGCGTTGCGAGCCCCTTTGGACCATCCCAAAGTGCCCCCACAGGAAGGCTTTGGGTACAAGAGAACTCCCCAGGGGAGCCTTTACGCAGCCCCACATGCAACTGGACCCTCCGGGTTCGCTGTTCCTGAGCAAACCTAAACGTAGCCCTAGCCGGCATCGGAGACGAGTGAAAAATCAGGCCCCAGGAAATGCGTTGCGAGCCCGTTTTGCCCATCCAAAAGTGCCCCCAAAGGAAGGCTTTGGGTACAAGAGAACTCCCCAGGGGAGCCTTTACGCAGCCCCACATGCAACTGGACCCTCCGGGTTCGATTTTTCCGAGCAACCCTAAACATAGCCATAGCCGGCATGGGAGAAGACTGAAAAACCGGGCCCCAGAAAAAGCGTTGCAAGCCCTTTTCGCCCATCCAAAAGTGCCCCCAAAGGAAGGCTTTGGGTACAAGAGAACTCCCCAGGGGAGCCTTTACGCAGCCCCACATGCAAATGGACCCTCCGGGTTTGCTGTTCCTGAGCAAACCTAAACGTAGCCCTAGCCGTCATCGGAGACGACTGAAAAATCAGGCCCCAGGAAATGCGTTGCGAGCCCCTTTGGACCATCCAAAATTGTCACCAAAGGAAGGCTTTGGGTACAAGAGAACTCCCCAGGGGAGCCTTTATGCAGCCCCACATGCAAATGGACCCTCCGGGTTCGCTGTTCCTGAGCAAACCTAAACGTACCCCTAGCCGTCATCGGAGACGAGTGAAAAATCAGGCCCCAGGAAATGCGTTGCGAGCCCCTTTGGACCATCCAAAAGTGCCCCCAAAGGAAGGCTTTGGGTACAAGAGAACTCCCCAGGGGAGCCTTTACGCAGCCCCACATGCAAATGGACCCTCCGGGTTCGCTGTTTCCGAGCATCCCTAAACATAGCCCTAGCCGGCATCGAAGACGACTGAAAAATCAGGCCCCAGGAAATGCGTTGCGAGCCCTTTTCGCCCATCCAAAAGTGCCCCCAAAGGAAGGCTTTGGGTACAAGAGAACTCCCCAGGGGAGCCTTTACGCAGCCCCACATGCAACTGGACCCTCCGGGTTCGCTGTTTCGGAGCATCCCTAAACATAACACTAGCCGGCATGGGAGCAGACTGAAAAATCAGGCGCCAGGAAATGCGTTGCGAGCCCTTTTTGCCCATCCAAAAGTGCCCCCAAAGGAAGGCTTTGGGTACAAGAGAACTCCCCAGGGGAGCCTTTACGCAGCCCCACATGCAACTGGACCCTCCGGGTTCGATTTTTCCGAGCAACCCTAAACATAGCCCTAGCCGTCATCGAAGACGACTGAAAAATCAGGCCCCAGGAAATGCGTTCCAAGCCCTTTTTGCCCATCCAAACGTGCCCACAAAGGAAGGCTTTGGGTACAAGAGAACTCCCCAGGGGAGCCTTTACGCAGCCCCACATGCAACTGGACCCTCAGGGTTCGCTGTTTCCGAGCATCCCTAAACATAGCCCTAGCCGGCATCGAAGACGACTGAAAAATCAGGCCCCAGGAAATGCGTTGCGAGCCCTTTTTGCCCATCCAAAAGTGCCCCCAAAGGAAGGCTTTGGGTACAAGAGAACTCCCCAGGGGAGCCTTTACGCAGCCCCACATGCAACTGGACCCTCCGGGTTTGCTGTTCCTGAGCAAACCTAAACGTAGCCCTAGCCGTCATCGGAGACGAGTGAAAAATCAGGCCCCAGGAAATGCGTTGCGAGCCCCTTTGGACCATCCCAAAGTGCCCCCAAAGGAAGGCTTTGGGTACAAGAGAACTCCCCAGGGGAGCCTTTACGCAGCCCCACATGCAACTGGACCCTCTGGGTTCGATTTTTCCGAGCAAACCTAAACGTAGCCCTAGCCGGCATCGGAGACGAGTGAAAAATCAGGCCCCAGGAAATGCGTTGCGAGCCCTTTTCGCCCATCCAAAATTGCCCCCAAAGGAAGGCTTTGGGTACAAGTGAACTCCCCAGGGGAGCCTTTACGCAGCCCCACATGCAACTGGACCCTCCGGGTTCGCTATTTCCGAGCATCCCTAAACATAGCCCTAGCCGGCATCGAAGACGACTGAAAAATCAGGCCCCAGGAAATGCGTTGCGAGCCCATTTTGCCCATCCAAAAGTGCCCCCAAAGGAAGGCTTTGGGTACAAGAGAACTCCCCAGGGGAGCCTTTACGCAGCCCCACATGCAACTGGACCCTCCGGGTTCGATTTTTCCGAGCATCCCTAAACATAGCCATAGTCGGCATGGGAGAAGACTGAAAAACCGGGCCCCAGAAAAAGAGTTCCAAGCCCTTTTCGCCCATCCAAAAGTGCCCCCAAAGGAAGGCTTTGGGTACAAGTGAACTCCCCAGGGGAGCCTTTACGCAGCCCCACATGCAACTGGACCCTCCGGGTTCGCTGTTTCCGAGCATCCCTAAACATAGCCCTAGCCAGCATCGAAGACGACTGAAAAATCAGGCCCCAGGAAATGTGTTCCGAGCCCATTTCGCCTATCCAAAAGTGCCCCCAAAGGAAGGCTTTGGGTACAAGAGAACTCCCCAGGGGAGCCTTTACGCAGCCCCACATGCAACTGGACCCTCCGGGTTCGCTGTTCCTGAGCAAACCTAAACGTAGCCCTAGCCGTCATCGGAGACGACTGAAAACTCAGGCCCCAGGAAATGCGTTGCGAGCCCCTTTGGACCATCCAAAAGTGCCCCCAAGGGAAGGCTTTGGGTACAAGAGAACTCCCCAGGGGAGCCTTTACGCAGCCCCACATGCAACTGGACCGTCCGGGTTCGCTGTTTCCGAGCATCCCTAAACATAACACTAGCCGGCATGGGAGCAGACTGAAAAATCAGGCCCCAGGAAATGCGTTGCGAGCCCTTTTTGCCCATCCAAAAGTGCCCCCAAAGGAAGGCTTTGGGTACAAGAGAACTCCCCAGGGGAGCCTTTACGCAGCCCCACATGCAACTGGACCCTCCGGGTTCGCTGTTCCTGAGCAAAGCTAAATGTAGCCCTAGCCGTCATCGGAGACGAGTGAAAAATCAGGCCCCAGGAAATGTGTTGCGAGCCCTTTTTGCCCATCCAAAAGTGCCCCCAAAGGAAGGCTTTGGGTACAAGAGAACTCCCCAGGGGAGCCTTTACGCAGCCCCACATGCAACTGGACCCTCCGGGTTCGATTTTTCCGAGCATTCCTAAGCATAACCCTAGCCGGCATCGAAGACGAGTGAAAAATCAGGCCCCAGGAAATGCGTTGCGAGCCCTTTTCGCCCATCCAAAACTGCCCCCAAAGGAAGGCTTTGGGTACAAGAGAACTCCCCAGGGGAGCCTTTACGCAGCCCCACATGCAACTGGACCCTCCGGGTTCGATTTTTCCGAGCATCCCTAAACATAACACTAGCCGGCATGGGAGCAGACTGAAAAATCAGGCGCCAGGAAATGCGTTGCGAGCCCTTTTCACCCATCCAAAAGTGCCCCCAAAGGAAGGCTTTGGGTACAAGAGAACTCCCCAGAGGAGCCTTTACGCAGCCCCACATGCAACTGGACCCTCCGGGTTCGCTGTTTCCGAGCATCCCTAAACATAGCCCTAGCCGGCATCGAAGACGACTGAAAAATCAGGCCCCAGGAAATGCGTTGCGAGCCCCTGTGGACCATCCCAAAGTGCCCCCAAAGGAAGGCTTTGGGTACAAGAGAACTCCCCAGGGGAGCCTTTACGCAGCCCCACATGCAACTGGACCCTCCGGGTTCGCTGTTCCTGAGCAAACCTAAACGTAGCCCTAGCCGTCATCGGAGACGAGTGAAAAATCAGGCCCCAGGAAATGCGTTGCGAGCCCCTTTGGACCATCCCAAAGTGCCCCCAAAGGAAGGCTTTGGGTACAAGAGAACTCCCCAGGGGAGCCTTTACGCAGCCCCACATGCAACTGGACCCTCCGGGTTCGATTTTTCCGAGCAAACCTAAACGTAGCCCTAGCCGGCATCGGAGACGAGTGAAAAATCAGGCCCCAGGAAATGCGTTGCGAGCCCTTTTCGCCCATCCAAAATTGCCCCCAAAGGAAGGCTTTGGGTACAAGTGAACTCCCCAGGGGAGCCTTTACGCAGCCCCACATGCAACTGGACCCTCCGGGTTCGCTGTTTCCGAGCATCCCTAAACATAGCCCTAGCCGGCATCGAAGACGACTGAAAAATCAGGCCCCAGGAAATGCGTTGCGAGCCCATTTTGCCCATCCAAAAGTGCCCCCAAAGGAAGGCTTTGGGTACAAGAGAACTCCCCAGGGGAGCCTTTACGCAGCCCCACATGCAACTGGACCCTCCGGGTTCGATTTTTCCGAGCATCCCTAAACATATCCATAGCCGGCATGGGAGAAGACTGAAAAACCGGGCCCCAGAAAAAGCGTTCCAAGCCCTTTTCGCCCATCCAAAAGTGCCCCCAAAGGAAGGCTTTGGGTACAAGTGAACTCCCCAGGGGAGCCTTTACGCAGCCCCACATGCAACTGGACCCTCCGGGTTCGCTGTTTCCGAGCATCCCTAAACATAGCCCTAGCCAGCATCGAAGACGACTGAAAAATCAGGCCCCAGGAAATGCGTTGCGAGCCCTTTTGGACCATCCAAAATTGTCACCAAAGGAAGGCTTTGGGTACAAGAGAACTCCCCAGGGGAGCCTTTATGCAGCCCCACATGCAAATGGACCCTCCGGGTTCGCTGTTCCTGAGCAAACCTAAACGTAGCCCTAGCCGGCATCGGAGACGACTGAAAAATCAGGCCCCAGGAAATGTGTTGCGAGCCCCTTTGGACCATCCAAAATTGCCCCCAAGGGAAGGCTTTGGGTACAAGAGAACTCCCCAGGGGAGCCTTTACGCAGCCCCACATGCAACTGGACCCTCCGGGTTCGCTGTTTCCGAGCATCCCTAAACATAGCCCTAGCCGTCATCGGAGACGAGTGAAAAATCAGGCCCCAGGAAATGCGTTGCGAGCCCTTTTTGCCCATCCAAAAGTGCCCCCAAAGGAAGGCTTTGGGTACAACAGAACTCCCCAGGGGAGCCTTTACGCAGCCCCACATGCAACTGGACCCTCCGGGTTCGATTTTTCCGAGCATTCCTAAGCATAACCCTAGCTGGCATCGAAGACGACTGAAAAATCAGGCCCCAGGAAATACGTTGCGAGCCCTTTTTGCCCATCCAAAAGTGCCCCCAAAGGAAGGCTTTGGGTACAAGAGAACTCCCCAGGGGAGCCTTTACGCAGCCCCACATGAAACTGGACCCTCAGGGTTCGCTGTTTCCGAGCATCCCTAAACATAACACTAGCCGGCATGGGAGCAGACTGAAAAATCAGGCGCCAGGAAATGCGTTGCGAGCCCTTTTCACCCATCCAAAAGTGCCCCCAAAGGAAGGCTTTCGGTACAAGAGAACTCCCCAGGGGAGCCTTTACGCAGCCCCACATGCAACTGGACCCTCCGGGTTCGCTGTTCCTGAGCAAACCTAAACGTAGCCCTAGCCGTCATCGGAGACGAGTGAAAAATCAGGCCCCAGGAAATGCGTTGCGAGCCCGTTTTGCCCATCCAAAAGTGCCCCCAAAGGAAGGCTTTGGGTACAAGTGAACTCCCCAGGGGAGCCTTTACGCAGCCCCACATGCAACTGGACCCTCCGGGTTCGATTTTTCCGAGCAACCCTAAACATAGCCATAGCCGGCATGGGAGAAGACTGAAAAACCGGGCCCCAGAAAAAGCGTTGCAAGCCCTTTTCGCCCATCCAAAAGTGCCCCCAAAGGAAGGCTTTGGGTACAAGAGAACTCCCCAGGGGAGCCTTTACGCAGCCCCACATGCAACTGGACCCTCCGGGTTTGCTGTTCCTGAGCAAACCTAAACGTAGCCCTAGCCGTCATCGGAGAAGACTGAAAAATCAGGCCCCAGGAAATGCGTTGCGAGCCCTTTTGGACCATCCAAAATTGTCACCAAAGGAAGGCTTTGGGTACAAGAGAACTCCCCAGGGGAGCCTTTATGCAGCCCCACATGCAAATGGACCCTCCGGGTTCGCTGTTCCTGAGCAAACCTAAATGTACCCCTAGCCGTCATCGGAGACGAGTGAAAAATCAGGCCCCAGGAAATGCGTTGCGAGCCCCTTTGGACCATCCAAAAGTGCCCCCAAAGGAAGGCTTTGGGTACAAGAGAACTCCCCAGGGGAGCCTTTACGCAGCCCCACATGCAACTGGACCCTCCGGGTTCGCTGTTTCCGAGCATCCCTAAACATAGCCCTAGCCGGCATCGAAGACGAGTGAAAAATCAGGCCCCAGGAAATGCGTTGCGAGCCCTTTTTGCCCATCCAAAAGTGCCCCCAAAGGAAGGCTTTGGGTACAAGAGAACTCCCCAGGGGAGCCTTTACGCAGCCCCACATGCAACTGGACCCTCCGGGTTCGCTGTTTCGGAGCATCCCTAAACATAACACTAGCCGGCATGGGAGCAGACTGAAAAATCAGGCGCCAGGAAATGCGTTGCGAGCCCTTTTCGCCCATCCAAAAGTGCCCCCAAAGGAAGGCTTTGGGTACAAGAGAACTCCCCAGGGGAGCCTTTACGCAGCCCCACATGCAACTGGACCCTGCGGGTTCGATTTTTCCGAGCAACCCTAAACATAGCCCTAGCCGTCATCGGAGACGACTGAAAAATCAGGCCCCAGGAAATGCGTTGCGAGCCCTTTTTGCCCATCCAAACGTGCCCACAAAGGAAGGCTTTGGGTACAAGAGAACTCCCCAGGGGAGCCTTTACGCAGCCCCACATGCAACTGGACCCTCCGGGTTCGCTGTTTCCGAGCATCCCTAAACATAGCCCTAGCCGGCATCGAAGACGACTGAAAAATCAGGCCCCAGGAAATGCGTTGCGAGCCCTTTTTGCCCATCCAAAAGTGCCCCCAAAGGAAGGCTTTGGGTACAAGAGAACTCCCCAGGGGAGCCTTTACGCAGCCCCACATGCAACTGGACCCTCCGGGTTCGCTGTTCCTGAGCAAACCTAAACGTAGCCCTAGCCGTCATCGGAGACGAGTGAAAAATCAGGCCCCAGGAAATGCGTTGCGAGCCCCTTTGGACCATCCCAAAGTGCCCCCAAAGGAAGGCTTTGGGTACAAGAGAACTCCCCAGGGGAGCCTTTACGCAGCCCCACATGCAACTGGACCCTCTGGGTTCGATTTTTCCGAGCAAACCTAAACGTAGCTCTAGCCGCCATCGGAGACGAGTGAAAAATCAGGCCCCAGGAAATGCGTTGCGAGCCCTTTTCGCCCATCCAAAATTGCCCCCAAAGGAAGGCTTTGGGTACAAGTGAACTCCCCAGGGGAGCCTTTACGCAGCCCCACATGCAACTGGACCCTCCGGGTTCGCTGTTTCCGAGCATCCCTAAACATAGCCCTAGCCAGCATCGAAGACGACTGAAAAATCAGGCCCCAGGAAATGCGTTGCGAGCCCTTTTCGCCTATCCAAAAGTGCCCCCAAAGGAAGGCTTTGGGTACAAGAGAACTCCCCAGGGGAGCCTTTACGCAGCCCCACATGCAACTGGACCCTCCGGGTTCGCTGTTCCTGAGCAAACCTAAACGTAGCCCTACCCGTCAGCGGAGACGACTGAAAAATCAGGCCCCAGGAAATGCGTTGCGAGCCCCTTTGGACCATCCAAAATTGCCCCCAAGGGAAGGCTTTGAGTACAAGAGAACTCCCCAGGGGAGCCTTTACGCAGCCCCACATGCAACTGGACCGTCCGGGTTCGCTGTTTCCGAGCATCCCTAAACATAGCCCTAGCCGTCATCGGAGACGAGTGAAAAATCAGGCCCCAGGAAATGCGTTGCGAGCCCTTTTTGCCCATCCAAAAGTGCCCCCAAAGGAAGGCTTTGGGTACAAGAGAACTCCCCAGGGGAGCCTTTACGCAGCCCCACATGAAACTGGACCCTCAGGGTTCGCTGTTTCCGAGCATCCCTAAACATAACACTAGCCGGCATGGGAGCAGACTGAAAAATCAGGCGCCAGGAAATGCGTTGCGAGCCCTTTTCACCCATCCAAAAGTGCCCCCAAAGGAAGGCTTTCGGTACAAGAGAACTCCCCAGGGGAGCCTTTACGCAGCCCCACATGCAACTGGACCCTCCGGGTTCGCTGTTCCTGAGCAAACCTAAACGTAGCCCTAGCCGTCATCGGAGACGAGTGAAAAATCAGGCCCCAGGAAATGCGTTGCGAGCCCATTTTGCCCATCCAAAAGTGCCCCCAAAGGAAGGCTTTGGGTACAAGTGAACTCCCCAGGGGAGCCTTTACGCAGCCCCACATGCAACTGGACCCTCCGGGTTCGATTTTTCCGAGCAACCCTAAACATAGCCATAGCCGGCATGGGAGAAGACTGAAAAACCGGGCCCCAGAAAAAGCGTTGCAAGCCCTTTTCGCCCATCCAAAAGTGCCCCCAAAGAAGGCTTTGGGTACAAGAGAACTCCCCAGGGGAGCCTTTACGCAGCCCCACATGCAACTGGACCCTCCGGGTTTGCTGTTCCTGAGCAAACCTAAACGTAGCCCGAGCCGTCATCGGAGAAGACTGAAAAATCAGGCCCCAGGAAATGCGTTGCGAGCCCTTTTGGACCATCCAAAATTGTCACCAAAGGAAGGCTTTGGGTACAAGAGAACTCCCCAGGGGAGCCTTTACGCAGCCCCACATGCAACTGGACCCTCCGGGTTCGCTGTTTCGGAGCATCCCTAAACATAACACTAGCCGGCATGGGAGCAGACTGAAAAATCAGGCGCCAGGAAATGCGTTGCGAGCCCTTTTCGCCCATCCAAAAGTGCCCCCAAAGGAAGGCTTTGGGTACAAGAGAACTCCCCAGGGGAGCCTTTACGCAGCCCCACATGCAACTGGACCCTCCGGGTTCGATTTTTCCGAGCAACCCTAAACATAGCCCTAGCCGTCATCGAAGACGACTGAAAAATCAGGCCCCAGGAAATGCGTTCCAAGCCCTTTTTGCCCATCCAAACGTGCCCACAAAGGAAGGCTTTGGGTACAAGAGAACTCCCCAGGGGAGCCTTTACGCAGCCCCACATGCAACTGGACCCTCCGGGTTCGCTGTTTCCGAGCATCCCTAAACATAGCCCTAGCCGGCATCGAAGACGACTGAAAAATCAGGCCCCAGGAAATGCGTTGCGAGCCCTTTTTGCCCATCCAAAAGTGCCCCCAAAGGAAGGCTTTGGGTACAAGAGAACTCCCCAGGGGAGCCTTTACGCAGCCCCACATGCAACTGGACCCTCCGGGTTCGATTTTTCCGAGCATCCCTAAACATATCCATAGTCGGCATGGGAGAAGACTGAAAAACCGGGCCCCAGAAAAAGAGTTCCAAGCCCTTTTCGCCCATCCAAAAGTGCCCCCAAAGGAAGGCTTTGGGTACAAGTGAACTCCCCAGGGGAGCCTTTACGCAGCCCCACATGCAACTGGACCCTCCGGGTTCGCTGTTTCCGAGCATCCCTAAACATAACCCTAGCCAGCATCGAAGACGACTGAAAAATCAGGCCCCAGGAAATGTGTTCCGAGCCCTTTTCGCCTATCCAAAAGTGCCCCCAAAGGAAGGCTTTGGGTACAAGAGAACTCCCCAGGGGAGCCTTTACGCAGCCCCACATGCAACTGGACCCTCCGGGTTCGCTGTTCCTGAGCAAACCTAAACGTAGCCCTAGCCGTCATCGGAGACGACTGAAAAATCAGGCCCCAGGAAATGCGTTGCGAGCCCCTTTGGACCATCCAAAATTGCCCCCAAGGGAAGGCTTTGAGTACAAGAGAACTCCCCAGGGGAGCCTTTACGCAGCCCCACATGCAACTGGACCCTCCGGGTTCGCTGTTTCCGAGCATCCCTAAACATAGCCCTAGCCGTCATCGGAGACGAGTGAAAAATCAGGCGCCAGGAAATGCGTTGCGAGCCCTTTTTGCCCATCCAAAAGTGCCCCCAAAGGAAGGCTTTGGGTACAAGAGAACTCCCCAGGGGAGCCTTTACGCAGCCCCACATGCAACTGGACCCTCCGGGTTCGCTGTTCCTGAGCAAAGCTAAATGTAGCCCTAGCCGTCATCGGATACGAGTGAAAAATCAGGCCCCAGGAAATGTGTTGCGAGCCCTTTTTGCCCATCCAAAAGTGCCCCCAAAGGAAGGCTTTGGGTACAAGAGAACTCCCCAGGGGAGCCTTTACGCAGCCCCACATGCAACTGGACCCTCCGGGTTCATTTTTCCGAGCATTCCTAAGCATAACCCTAGCCGGCATCGAAGACGAGTGAAAAATCAGGCCCCAGGAAATGCGTTGCGAGCCCTTTTCGCCCATCCAAAAGTGCCCCCAAAGGAAGGCTTTGGGTACAAGAGAACTCCCCAGGGGAGCCTTTACGCAGCCCCACATGCAACTGGACCCTCCGGGTTCGCTGTTTCCGAGCATCCCTAAACATAACACTAGCCGGCATGGGAGCAGACTGAAAAATCAGGCGCCAGGAAATGCGTTGCGAGCCCTTTTCACCCATCCAAAAGTGCCCCCAAAGGAAGGCTTTGGGTACAAGAGAACTCCCCAGGGGAGCCTTTACGCAGCCCCACATGCAACTGGACCCTCCGGGTTCGCTGTTCCTGAGCAAACCTAAACGTAGCCCTAGCCGTCATCGGAGACGACTGAAAAATCAGGCCCCAGGAAATGCGTTGCGAGCCCATTTTGCCCATCCAAAAGTGCCCCCAAAGGAAGGCTTTGGGTACAAGAGAACTCCCCAGGGGAGCCTTTACGCAGCCCCACATGCAACTGGACCCTCCGGGTTCGATTTTTCCGAGCATCCCTAAACATATCCATAGTCGGCATGGGAGAAGACTGAAAAACCGGGCCCCAGAAAAAGAGTTCCAAGCCCTTTTCGCCCATCCAAAAGTGCCCCCAAAGGAAGGCTTTGGGTACAAGTGAACTCCCCAGGGGAGCCTTTACGCAGCCCCACATGCAACTGGACCCTCCGGGTTCGCTGTTTCCGAGCATCCCTAAACATAGCCCTAGCCAGCATCGAAGACGACTGAAAAATCAGGCCCCAGGAAATGTGTTCCGAGCCCTTTTCGCCTATCCAAAAGTGCCCCCAAAGGAAGGCTTTGGGTACAAGAGAACTCCCCAGGGGAGCCTTTACGCAGCCCCACATGCAACTGGACCCTCCGGGTTCGCTGTTCCTGAGCAAACCTAAACGTAGCACTAGCCGTCATCGGAGACGACTGAAAAATCAGGCCCCAGGAAATGCGTTGCGAGCCCCTTTGGACCATCCAAAATTGCCCCCAAGGGAAGGCTTTGAGTACAAGAGAACTCCCCAGGGGAGCCTTTACGCAGCCCCACATGCAACTGGACCGTCCGGGTTCGCTGTTTCCGAGCATCCCTAAACATAGCCCTAGCCGTCATCGGAGACGAGTGAAAAATCAGGCCCCAGGAAATGCGTTGCGAGCCCTTTTTGCCCATCCAAAAGTGCCCCCAAAGGAAGGCTTTGGGTACAAGAGAACTCCCCAGGGGAGCCTTTACGCAGCCCCACATGCAACTGGACCCTCCGGGTTCGCTGTTCCTGAGCAAAGCTAAATGTAGCCCTAGCCGTCATCGGATACGAGGGAAAAATCAGGCCCCAGGAAATGTGTTGCGAGCCCTTTTTGCCCATACAAAAGTGCCCCCAAAGGAAGGCTTTGGGTACAAGAGAACTCCCCAGGGGAGCCTTTACGCAGCCCCACATGCAACTGGACCCTCCGGGTTCGATTTTTCCGAGCATTCCTAAGCATAACCCTAGCCGGCATCGAAGACGAGTGAAAAATCAGGCCCCAGGAAATGCGTTGCGAGCCCTTTTCGCCCATCCAAAAGTGCCCCCAAAGGAAGGCTTTGGGTACAAGAGAACTCCCCAGGGGAGCCTTTACGCAGCCCCACATGCAACTGGACCCTCCGGGTTCGCTGTTTCCGAGCATCCCTAAACATAACACTAGCCGGCATGGGAGAAGACTGAAAAATCAGGCCCCAGGAAATGCGTTGCGAGCCCTTTTCACCCATCCAAAAGTGCCCCCAAAGGAAGGCTTTGGGTACAAGAGAACTCCCCAGGGGAGCCTTTACGCAGCCCCACATGCAACTGGACCCTCCGGGTTCGCTGTTCCTGAGCAAACCTAAACGTAGCCCTAGCCGGCATCGGAGAAGACTGAAAAATCAGGCCCCAGGAAATGCGTTGCGAGCCCGTTTTGCCCATCCAAAAGTGCCCCCAAAGGAAGGCTTTGGGTACAAGAGAACTCCCCAGGGGAGCCTTTACGCAGCCCCACATGCAACTGGACCCTCCGGGTTCGATTTTTCCGAGCAACCCTAAACATAGCCATAGCCGGCATGGGAGAAGACTGAAAAACCGGGCCCCAGAAAAAGCGTTGCAAGCCCTTTTCGCCCATCCAAAAGTGCCCCCAAAGGAAGGCTTTGGGTACAAGAGAACTCCCCAGGGGAGCCTTTACGCAGCCCCACATGCAACTGGACCCTCCGGGTTTGCTGTTCCTGAGCAAACCTAAACGTAGCCCTAGCCGTCATCGGAGACGAGTGAAAAATGAGGCCCCAGGAAATGCGTTGCGAGCCCCTTTGGACCATCCAAAAGTGTCACCAAAGGAAGGCTTTGGGTACAAGAGAACTCCCCAGGGGAGCCTTTATGCAGCCCCACATGCAAATGGACCCTCCGGGTTCGCTGTTCCTGAGCAAACCTAAACGTAGCCCTAGCCGTCATCGGAGACGAGTGAAAAATCAGGCCCCAGGAAATGCGTTGCGAGCCCCTTTGGACCATCCAAAAGTGCCCCCAAAGGAAGGCTTTGGGTACAAGAGAACTCCCCAGGGGAGCCTTTACGCAGTCCCACATGCAACTGGACCCTCCGGGTTCGCTGTTTCCGAGCATCCCTAAACATAGCCCTAGCCGGCATCGAAGACGACTGAAAAATCAGGCCCCAGGAAATGCGTTGCGAGCCCTTTTTGCCCATCCAAAAGTGCCCCCAA
Source organism: Anas platyrhynchos (assembly GCF_047663525.1). Classification (NCBI taxonomy): domain Eukaryota; kingdom Metazoa; phylum Chordata; class Aves; order Anseriformes; family Anatidae; genus Anas; species Anas platyrhynchos. The sequence continues at coordinate 246,520 of NC_092622.1, forward strand.
AGGAAGGCTTTGGGTACAAGAGAACTCCCCAGGGGAGCCTTTACGCAGCCCCACATGCATCTGGACCCTCCGGGTTCGATTTTTCCAAGCAACCCTAAACATAGCCTTAGCTGGCATGGGAGAAGACTGAAAAACCGGGCCCCAGAAAACGCGTTGCAAGCCCCTTTGGACCATCCAAAAGTGTCACCAAAGGAAGGCTTTGGGTACAAGAGAACTCCCCAGGGGAGCCTTTACGCAGCCCCACATGCAACTGGACCCTCCGGGTTCGCTGTTTCCGAGCATCCCTAAACATAGCCCTAGCCAGCATCGAAGACGACTGAAAAATCAGGCCCCAGGAAATGTGTTCCGAGCCCTTTTCGCCTATCCAAAAGTGCCCCCAAAGGAAGGCTTTGGGTACAAGAGAACTCCCCAGGGGAGCCTTTACGCAGCCCCACATGCAACTGGACCCTCCGGGTTCGCTGTTCCTGAGCAAACCTAAACGTAGCCCTAGCCGTCATCGGAGACGACTGAAAAATCAGGCCCCAGGAAATGCGTTGCGAGCCCCTTTGGACCATCCAAAATTGCCCCCAAGGGAAGGCTTTGAGTACAAGAGAACTCCCCAGGGGAGCCTTTACGCAGCCCCACATGCAACTGGACCGTCCGGGTTCGCTGTTTCCGAGCATCCCTAAACATAACCCTAGCCGTCATCGGAGACGAGTGAAAAATCAGGCCCCAGGAAATGCGTTGCGAGCCCTTTTTGCCCATCCAAAAGTGCCCCCAAAGGAAGGCTTTGGGTACAAGAGAACTCCCCAGGGGAGCCTTTACGCAGCCCCACATGCAACTGGACCCTCCGGGTTCGCTGTTTCCGAGCATCCCTAAACATAACACTAGCCGGCATGGGAGCAGACTGAAAAATCAGGCGCCAGGAAATGCGTTGCGAGCCCTTTTCACCCATCCAAAAGTGCCCCCAAAGGAAGGCTTTGGGTACAAGAGAACTCCCCA
>NC_092622.1:255000-287500 GCF_047663525.1 Anas platyrhynchos
GCATCCCTAAACATAGCCCTAGCTGGCATCGAAGACGACTGAAAAATCAGGCCCCAGGAAATGCGTTGCGAGCCCTTTTCTCCCATCCAAAAGTGCCCCCAAAGGAAGGCTTTGGGTACAAGAGAACTCCCCAGGGGAGCCTTTACGCAGCCCCACATGCAACTGGACCCTCCGGGTTCGCTGTTCCTGAGCAAACCTAAACGTAGCCCTAGCCGTCATCGGAGACGAGTGAAAAATCAGGCCCCAGGAAATGCATTGCGAGCCCTTTTCTCCCATCCCAAAGTGCCCCCAAAGGAAGGCTTTGGGTACAAGAGAACTCCCCAGGGGAGCCTTTACGCAGCCCCACATGCAACTGGACCCTCCGGGTTCGCTGTTCCTGAGCAAACCTAAACGTAGCCCTAGCCGGCATCGGAGACGAGTGAAAAATCAGGCCCCAGGAAATGCGTTGCGAGCCCCTTTGGACCATCCAAAAGTGCCCCCAAAGGAAGGCTTTGGGTACAAGAGAACTCCCCAGGGGAGCCTTTACGCAGCCCCACATGCATCTGGACCCTCCGGGTTCGCTGTTTCCGAGCATCCCTAAACATAGCCCTAGCCGGCATGGGAGAAGACGACTGAAAAATCAGGCCCCAGGAAATGCGTTGCGAGCCCTTTTCGCCCATCCAAAAGTGCCCCCAAAGGAAGGCTTTGGGTACAAGAGACCTCCCCAGGGGAGCCTTTATGCAGCCCCACATGCAACTGGACCCTCCGGGTTCGCTGTTTCCGAGCAACCCTAAATATAGCACTAGCCGGCAATCAAGAAAACTGAAAAACCGGGCCCCAGAAAAAGCGTTGCAAGCCCCTTTGGACCATCCAAAAGTGTCACCAAAGGAAGGCTTTGGGTACAAGAGAACTCCCCAGGGGAGCCTTTACGCAGCCCCACATGCAACTGGACCCTCCGGGTTCACTGTTCCTGAGCAAACCTAAACGTAGCCCTAGCCGGCAACGAAGACGACTGAAAAATCAGGCCCCAGGAAATGCGTTGCGAGCCCCTTTGGACCATCCCAAAGTGCCCCCAAAGGAAGGCTTTGGGTACAAGAGAACTCCCCAGGGGAGCCTTTACGCAGCCCCACATGCAACTGGACCCTCCGGGTTCGCTGTTCCTGAGCAAACCTAAACGTAGCCCTAGCCGTCATCGGAGACGACTGAAAAATCAGGCCCCAGGAAATGCGTTGCGAGCCCTTTTCTCCCATCCCAAAGTGCCCCCAAAGGAAGGCTTTGGGTACAAGTGAACTCCCCAGGGGAGCCTTTACGCAGCCCCACATGCAACTGGACCCTCCGGGTTCGCTGTTCCTGAGCAAACCTAAACGTAGCCCTAGCCGTCATCGGAGAAGACTGAAAAATCAGGCCCCAGGAAATGCGTTGCGAGCCCCTTTGGACCATCCCAAAGTGCCCCCAAAGGAAGGCTTTGGGTACAAGAGAACTCCCCAGGGGAGCCTTTACGCAGCCCCACATGCAACTGGACCCTCCGGGTTCGCTGTTTCCGAGCATCCCTAAACATAGCCCTAGCCGGCATCGAAGACGACTGAAAAATCAGGCCCCAGGAAATGCGTTGCGAGCCCCTTTGGACCATCCAAAAGTGCCCCCAAACGAAGGCTTTGGGTACAAGAGAACTCCCCAGGGGAGCCTTTACGCAGCCCCACATGCAACTGGACCCTCCGGGTTCGCTGTTTCTGAGCAAGACCTTAAACAGGATCTAACCCTAACCCTAACCCTAAATCTAACCCTAACCCTAACCCTAACCCGTATCTAACCCTAACACTAACCCCCTAAACCTAAACCTAACCCTAACCCTAACCCTATACCTAACCCTAACCCTAAACCTCAACCTAAATCTACCCTAACCCTCACACTAACGCTTACCCTAACCCTAACCCTAACCCTAACCTTAACCCTAACCCTAACCCTAAACCTAACCCTAAGCCTAAGCCTAACCTAACCGTAACCCTAACCCTAACCCTAACCCTAACCCTAAACCGGATCTAACCCTAACCCTAACCCAAACCCTAACCCTAACCCTAACACTAACCCTTACCCTAACACTAAGCCTTACCCTAACCCTAACCCTAACCCTAACCGTAACCCTAACCCGGATCTAACCCTAACACTAACACCCTAAACCTAACCCTAACCCTAACCCTAACCCTAAGCCAAAGCCTAACCCTAACGCTAACCCTAAGCCTTAGCCTAACCCTAAGCCTAGCCCTAACCGGATCTAACCCTAACCCTAACCCTAACCCTAACCCTAACCCTAACCCTAACCCTAACCCTAACCCTAACCCTAACCCTAACCCTAACCCTAACCCTAACCCTACCCCTAAACTGGATCTAACCCTAACCCTAACCCTAACCCTAACCCTAACCCGGATATAACCCTAACCCTAACCCTAACCCGTATCTAACCCTAACACTAACCCCCTAAACCTAAACCTAACCCTAACCATAACCCTATACCTAACCCTAACCCTAAACCTCACCCTAACCCTAACCCTAACCCTCACACTAACCCTAACCCTAACCCTAACCCTAACACTAACCCTAAGCCTTAGCCTAAACCTAAGCCTAACCCTAACCAGATCTAACCCTAACCCTAACCCTAACCCTAACCCTAACCCTAACCCTAAGCCTAACCCTAACCTAACCCTAACCCTAACCCTAACCCTAACACTAACCCTAACCCTAACCCTAAACCTAACCCTAACCCTAACCCTAACCCTAACCCTAAGCCTTAGCCTAACCCTAAGCCTAACCCTAACCAGATCTAACCCTAACCCTAACCCTAACCCTAACCCTAACCCTAACCCTAACCCTAACCCTAACCCTAAGCCTAACCCTAACCCTAACCCTAAACAGGATCTAACACTAACCCTAACCCTAACCCTAACCCTAACCCTAACCCTAACCCTAACCCTAACCCTAACCCTAACCGGATCTAACCCTAACCCTAACCCTAACCCTAACCCTAAACCGGATCTAACCCTAACCCTAACCCTAACCCTAACCCTAACCCTTACCTAACCATAACCCTAACCCTAACCCTAACCCTAACCCTAACCCTAACCCTAACCCTAACCCTAACCCTAACCCTAACCCTAACCCTAACTCTAAACCGGATCTAACCCTAACCCTAACCCTAACCCTAACCCTAACCCTAACCCTAACCCTAACCCTAACCCTAACCCTAACCCTAACCCTAACCCTCACCCTAACCCTAATCCTAACCGTCACCCTAACGCTAACCCTCACCCTAACCCTCAACCTAATGCACCTTGACACTCCGTGTACGCTATTTCACGTTAAGATTAAACATAGCCCTAGCCGGCATGGGAGAAGACGACTGAAAAATCAGGCCCCAGGAAATGCGTTCCGAGCCCTTTTCGCCCATCCAAAAGTGCCCCCAAAGGAAGGCTTTGGGTACAAGAGAACTCCCCAGGGGAGCCTTTACGCAGCCCCACATGCAACTGGACCCTCCGGGTTCGCTGTTCCTGAGCAAACCTAAACGTAGCCCTAGCCGGCATCGGAGAAGACTGAAAAATCAGGCCCCAGGAAATGAGTTGCGAGCCCCTTTGGACCATCCAAAAGTGCCCCCAAAGGAAGGCTTTAGGTACAAGTGAACTCCCCAGGGGAGCCTTTACGCAGCCCCACATGCAACTGGACCCTCCGGGTTCGCTGTTTCCGAGCATCCCTAAACATAGCCCTAGCCGGCATCGAAGACGACTGAAAAATCAGGCCCCAGGAAATGCGTTGCGAGCCCTTTTCTCCCATCCAAAAGTGCCCCCAAAGGAAGGCTTTGGGTACAAGAGAACTCCCCAGGGGAGCCTTTACGCAGCCCCACATGCAACTGGACCCTCCGGGTTCGCTGTTCCTGAGCAAACCTAAACGTAGCCCTAGCCGTCATCGGAGACGAGTGAAAAATCAGGCCCCAGGAAATGCATTGCGAGCCCTTTTCTCCCATCCCAAAGTGCCCCCAAAGGAAGGCTTTGGGTACAAGTGAACTCCCCAGGGGAGCCTTTACGCAGCCCCACATGCAACTGGACCCTCCGGGTTCGCTGTTCCTGAGCAAACCTAAACGTAGCCCTAGCCGTCATCGGAGAAGACTGAAAAATCAGGCCCCAGGAAATGCGTTGCGAGTCCCTTTGGACCATCCAAAAGTGTCACCAAAGGAAGGCTTTGGGTACAAGAGAACTCCCCAGGGGAGCCTTTACACAGCCCCACATGCAACTGGACCCTCCGGGTTCGATTTTTCCGAGCAAACCTAAACGTAGCCCTAGCCGGCATCAGAGACGAGTGAAAAATCAGGCGCCAGGAAATGCGTTGCGAGCCCTTTTTGCCCATCCAAAATTGCCCCCAAGGGAAGGCTTTGGGTACAAGTGAACTCCCCAGGGGAGCCTTTACGCAGCCCCACATGCAACTGGACCCTCCGGGTTCGCTGTTTCCGAGCATCCCTAAACATAGCCCTAGCCGGCATCGAAGACGACTGAAAAATCAGGCCCCAGGAAATGCGTTGCGAGCCCTTTTTGCCCATCCAAAAGTGCCCCCAAAGGAAGTCTCTGGGTACAAGTGAACTCCCCAGGGGAGCCTTTACGCAGCCCCACATGCAACTGGACCCTCCGGGTTCGCTGTTCCTGAGCAAACCTAAACGTAGCCCTAGCCGGCATCGGAGACGAGTGAAAAATCAGGCCCCAGGAAATGCGTTGCGAGCCCCTTTGGACCATCCCAAAGTGCCCCCAAGGGAAGGCTTTGGGTACAAGAGAACTCCCCAGGGGAGCCTTTACGCAGCCCCACATGCATCTGGACCCTCCGGGTTCGCTGTTTCCGAGCATCCCTAAACATAGCCCTAGCCGGCATGGGAGAAGACGACTGAAAAATCAGGCCCCAGGAAATGCGTTCCGAGCCCTTTTCGCCCATCCAAAAGTGCCCCCAAAGGAAGGCTTTGGGTACAAGAGACCTCCCCAGGGGAGCCTTTACGCAGCCCCACATGCAACTGGACCCTCCGGGTTCGCTGTTTCCGAGCATCCCTAAACATAGCCCTAGCCGGCATCGAAGACGACTGAAAAATCAGGCCCCAGGAAATGCGTTGCGAGCCCCTTTGGACCATCCAAAAGTGCCCCCAAAGGAAGGCTTTGGGTACAAGAGAACTCCCCAGGGGAGCCTTTACGCAGCCCCACATGCAACTGGACCCTCCGGGTTCGATTTTTCCGAGCATTCCTAAGCATAACCCTAGCCGGCATCGAAGATGACTGAAAAATCAGGCCCCAGGAAATGCGTTGCGAGCCCTTTTCGCCCATCCAAAAGTGCCCCCAAAGGAAGGCTTTGGGTACAAGAGAACTCCCCAGGGGAGCCTTTACGCAGCCCCACATGCAACTGGACCCTCCGGGTTCGCTGTTCCTGAGCAAACCTAAACGTAGCCCTAGCCGTCATCGGAGACGACTGAAAAATCAGGCCCCAGGAAATGCGTTGCGAGCCCTTTTTGCCCATCCAAAAGTGCCCCCAAAGGAAGGCTTTGGGTACAAGAGAACTCCCCAGGGGAGCCTTTACGCAGCCCCACATGCAACTGGACCCTCCGGGTTCGCTGTTTCCGAGCAACCCTAAACATAGCACTAGCCGGCATGCGAGAAGACTGAAAAAACGGGCCCCAGAAAAAGCGTTGCAAGCCCCTTTGGACCATCCAAAAGTGTCACCAAAAGAAGGCTTTGGGTACAAGAGAATTCCCCAGGGGAGCCTTTACGTAGCCCCACATGCAACTGGACCCTCCGGGTTCGCTGTTTCCGAGCATCCCTAAACATAGCCCTAGCCGGCATCGAAGACGACTGAAAAATCAGGCCCCAGGAAATGCGTTGCGAGCCCTTTTTGCCCATCCAAAAGTGCCCCCAAAGGAAGGCTTTGGGTACAAGAGAACTCCCCAGGGGAGCCTTTACGCAGCCCCACATGCATCTGGACCCTCCGGGTTCGATTTTTCCAAGCAACCCTAAACATAGCCTTAGCTGGCATGGGAGAAGACTGAAAAACCGGGCCCCAGAAAACGCGTTGCAAGCCCCTTTGGACCATCCAAAAGTGTCACCAAAGGAAGGCTTTGGGTACAAGAGAACTCCCCAGGGGAGCCTTTACGCAGCCCCACATGCAACTGGACCCTCCGGGTTCGCTGTTTCCGAGCATCCCTAAACGTAGCCCTAGCCTTCATCGGAGACGAGTGAAAAATCAGGCCCCAGGAAATGCGTTGCGAGCCCTTTTCTCCCATCCAAAAGTGCCCCCAAAGGAAGGCTTTGGGTACAAGAGAACTCCCCAGGGGAGCCTTTACGCAGCCCCACATGCAACTGGACCCTCCGGGTTCGATTTTTCCAAGCAACCCTAAACATATCCTTAGCTGGCATGGGAGAAGACTGAAAAACCGGGCCCCAGAAAAAGCGTTGCAAGCCCCTTTGGACCATCCAAAAGTGTCACCAAAGGAAGGCTTTGGGTACAAGAGAACTCCCCAGGGGAGCCTTTATGCAGCCCCACATGCAACTGGACCCTCCGGGTTCGCTGTTTCCGAGCAACCCTAAACATAGCCTTAGCCGGCATCGAAGACGACTGAAAAATCAGGCCCCAGGAAATGCGTTGCGAGCCCTTTTCGCCCATGCAAAAGTGCCCCCAAAGGAAGGCTTTGGGTACAAGTGAACTCCCCAGGGGAGCCTTTACGCAGCCCCACATGCAACTGGACCCTCCGGGTTCGCTGTTCCTGAGCAAACCTAAACGTAGCCCTAGCCGTCATCGGAGACGAGTGAAAAATCAGGCCCCAGGAAATGCGTTGCGAGCCCTTTTCTCCCATCCCAAAGTGCCCCCAAAGGAAGGCTTTGGGTACAAGAGAACTCCCCAGGGGAGCCTTTACGCAGCCCCACATGCAACTGGACCCTCCGGGTTCGCTGTTCCTGAGCAAACCTAAACATAGCCCTAGCCGGCATCGGAGAAGACTGAAAAATCAGGCCCCAGGAAATGCGTTGCGAGCCCCTTTGGACCATCCAAAAGTGCCCCCAAAGGAAGGCTTTGGGTACAAGTGAACTCCCCAGGGGAGCCTTTACGCAGCCCCACATGCAACTGGACCCTCCGGGTTCGCTGTTCCTGAGCAAACCTAAACGTAGCCCTAGCCGTCATCGGAGAAGACTGAAAAATCAGGCCCCAGGAAATGCGTTGCGAGCCCCTTTGGACCATCCCAAAGTGCCCCCAAAGGAAGGCTTTGGGTACAAGAGAACTCCCCAGGGGAGCCTTTACGCAGCCCCACATGCAACTGGACCCTCCGGGTTCGCTGTTTCCGAGCATCCCTAAACATAGCCCTAGCCGGCATCGAAGACGACTGAAAAATCAGGCCCCAGGAAATGCGTTGCGAGCCCCTTTGGACCATCCAAAAGTGCCCCCAAACGAAGGCTTTGGGTACAAGAGAACTCCCCAGGGGAGCCTTTACGCAGCCCCACATGCAACTGGACCCTCCGGGTTCGCTGTTTCTGAGCAAGACCCTAAACAGGATCTAACCCTAACCCTAACCCTAAATCTAACCCTAACCCTAACCCTAACCCGTATCTAACCCTAACACTAACCCCCTAAACCTAAACCTAACCCTAACCCTAACCCTATACCTAACCCTAACCCTAAACCTCAACCTAAATCTACCCTAACCCTCACACTAACGCTTACCCTAACCCTAACCCTAACCCTAACCTTAACCCTAACCCTAACCCTAAACCTAACCCTAAGCCTAAGCCTAACCTAACCGTAACCCTAACCCTAACCCTAACCCTAACCCTAAACCGGATCTAACCCTAACCCTAACCCAAACCCTAACCCTAACCCTAACACTAACCCTTACCCTAACACTAAGCCTTACCCTAACCCTAACCCTAACCCTAACCGTAACCCTAACCCGGATCTAACCCTAACACTAACACCCTAAACCTAACCCTAACCCTAACCCTAACCCTAAGCCAAAGCCTAACCCTAACGCTAACCCTAAGCCTTAGCCTAACCCTAAGCCTAGCCCTAACCGGATCTAACCCTAACCCTAACCCTAACCCTAACCCTAACCCTAACCCTAACCCTAACCCTAACCCTAACCCTAACCCTAACCCTAACCCTAACCCTAACCCTACCCCTAAACTGGATCTAACCCTAACCCTAACCCTAACCCTAACCCTAACCCGGATATAACCCTAACCCTAACCCTAACCCGTATCTAACCCTAACACTAACCCCCTAAACCTAAACCTAACCCTAACCATAACCCTATACCTAACCCTAACCCTAAACCTCACCCTAACCCTAACCCTAACCCTCACACTAACCCTAACCCTAACCCTAACCCTAACACTAACCCTAAGCCTTAGCCTAAACCTAAGCCTAACCCTAACCAGATCTAACCCTAACCCTAACCCTAACCCTAACCCTAACCCTAACCCTAAGCCTAACCCTAACCTAACCCTAACCCTAACCCTAACCCTAACACTAACCCTAACCCTAACCCTAAACCTAACCCTAACCCTAACCCTAACCCTAACCCTAAGCCCTAGACTAACCCTAAGCCTAACCCTAACCAGATCTAACCCTAACCCTAACCCTAACCCTAACCCTAACCCTAACCCTAACCCTAACCCTAACCCTAACCCTAACCCTAAGCCTAACCCTAACCCTAACCTAACCCTAACCCTAACCCTAACCCTAACACTAACCCTAACCCTAACCCTAAACCTAACCCTAACCCTAACCCTAACCCTAACCCTAACCCTAAACAGGATCTAACACTAACCCTAACCCTAACCCTAACCCTAACCCTAACCCTAACCCTAACCCTAACCCTAACCGGATCTAACCCTAACCCTAACCCTAACCCTAACCCTAAACCGGATCTAACCCTAACCCTAACCCTAACCCTAACCCTAACCCTTACCTAACCATAACCCTAACCCTAACCCTAACCCTAACCCTAACCCTAACCCTAACCCTAACCCTAACCCTAACCCTAACCCTAACCCTAACCCTAACCCTAACCCTAACTCTAAACCGGATCTAACCCTAACCCTAACCCTAACCCTAACCCTAACCCTAACCCTAACCCTAACCCTAACCCTAACCCTAACCCTAACCCTAACCCTCACCCTAACCCTAATCCTAACCGTCACCCTAACGCTAACCCTCACCCTAACCCTCAACCTAATGCACCTTGACACTCCGTGTACGCTATTTCACGTTAAGATTAAACATAGCCCTAGCCGGCATGGGAGAAGACGACTGAAAAATCAGGCCCCAGGAAATGCGTTCCGAGCCCTTTTCGCCCATCCAAAAGTGCCCCCAAAGGAAGGCTTTGGGTACAAGAGAACTCCCCAGGGGAGCCTTTACGCAGCCCCACATGCAACTGGACCCTCCGGGTTCGCTGTTCCTGAGCAAACCTAAACGTAGCCCTAGCCGGCATCGGAGAAGACTGAAAAATCAGGCCCCAGGAAATGAGTTGCGAGCCCCTTTGGACCATCCAAAAGTGCCCCCAAAGGAAGGCTTTAGGTACAAGTGAACTCCCCAGGGGAGCCTTTACGCAGCCCCACATGCAACTGGACCCTCCGGGTTCGCTGTTTCCGAGCATCCCTAAACATAGCCCTAGCCGGCATCGAAGACGACTGAAAAATCAGGCCCCAGGAAATGCGTTGCGAGCCCCTTTGGACCATCCAAAAGTGCCCCCAAACGAAGGCTTTGGGTACAAGAGAACTCCGCAGGGGAGCCTTTACGCAGCCCCACATGCAACTGGACCCTCCGGGTTCGCTGTTTCTGATCAAGACCCTAAACAGGATCTAACCCTAACCCTAACCCTAAATCTAACCCTAACCCTAACCCTAACCCGTATCTAACCCTAACACTAACCCCCTAAACCTAAACCTAACCCTAACCCTAACCCTATACCTAACCCTAACCCTAAACCTCAACCTAAATCTACCCTAACCCTCACACTAACGCTTACCCTAACCCTAACCCTAACCCTAACCTTAACCCTAACCCTAACCCTAAACCTAACCCTAAGCCTAAGCCTAACCTAACCGTAACCCTAACCCTAACCCTAACCCTAACCCTAAACCGGATCTAACCCTAACCCTAACCCAAACCCTAACCCTAACCCTAACACTAACCCTTACCCTAACACTAAGCCTTACCCTAACCCTAACCCTAACCCTAACCGTAACCCTAACCCGGATCTAACCCTAACACTAACACCCTAAACCTAACCCTAACCCTAACCCTAACCCTAAGCCAAAGCCTAACCCTAACGCTAACCCTAAGCCTTAGCCTAACCCTAAGCCTAGCCCTAACCGGATCTAACCCTAACCCTAACCCTAACCCTAACCCTAACCCTAACCCTAACCCTAACCCTAACCCTAACCCTAACCCTAACCCTAACCCTACCCCTAAACTGGATCTAACCCTAACCCTAACCCTAACCCTAACCCTAACCCGGATATAACCCTAACCCTAACCCTAACCCGTATCTAACCCTAACACTAACCCCCTAAACCTAAACCTAACCCTAACCATAACCCTATACCTAACCCTAACCCTAAACCTCACCCTAACCCTAACCCTAACCCTCACACTAACCCTAACCCTAACCCTAACCCTAACACTAACCCTAAGCCTTAGCCTAAACCTAAGCCTAACCCTAACCAGATCTAACCCTAACCCTAACCCTAACCCTAACCCTAACCCTAACCCTAAGCCTAACCCTAACCTAACCCTAACCCTAACCCTAACCCTAACACTAACCCTAACCCTAACCCTAAACCTAACCCTAACCCTAACCCTAACCCTAACCCTAAGCCTTAGCCTAACCCTAAGCCTAACCCTAACCAGATCTAACCCTAACCCTAACCCTAACCCTAACCCTAACCCTAACCCTAACCCTAACCCTAACCCTAAGCCTAACCCTAACCTAACCCTAACCCTAACCCTTACCCTAACCCTAACACTAACCCTAACCCTAACCCTAAACCTAACCCTAACCCTAACCCTAACCCTAACCCTAACCCTAAACAGGATCTAACACTAACCCTAACCCTAACCCTAACCCTAACCCTAACCCTAACCCTAACCCTAACCCTAACCCTAACCCTAACCGGATCTAACCCTAACCCTAACCCTAACCCTAACCCTAAACCGGATCTAACCCTAACCCTAACCCTAACCCTAACCCTAACCCTTACCTAACCATAACCCTAACCCTAACCCTAACCCTAACCCTAACCCTAACCCTAACCCTAACCCTAACCCTAACCCTAACCCTAACCCTAACCCTAACCCTAACCCTAACTCTAAACCGGATCTAACCCTAACCCTAACCCTAACCCTAACCCTAACCCTAACCCTAACCCTAACCCTAACCCTCACCCTAACCCTAATCCTAACCGTCACCCTAACGCTAACCCTCACCCTAACCCTCAACCTAATGCACCTTGACACTCCGTGTACGCTATTTCACGTTAAGATTAAACATAGCCCTAGCCGGCATGGGAGAAGACGACTGAAAAATCAGGCCCCAGGAAATGTGTTCCGAGCCCTTTTCGCCCATCCAAAAGTGCCCCCAAAGGAAGGCTTTGGGTACAAGAGAACTCCCCAGGGGAGCCTTTACGCAGCCCCACATGCAACTGGACCCTCCGGGTTCGCTGTTCCTGAGCAAACCTAAACGTAGCCCTAGCCGGCATCGGAGAAGACTGAAAAATCAGGCCCCAGGAAATGAGTTGCGAGCCCCTTTGGACCATCCAAAAGTGCCCCCAAAGGAAGGCTTTAGGTACAAGTGAACTCCCCAGGGGAGCCTTTACGCAGCCCCACATGCAACTGGACCCTCCGGGTTCGCTGTTTCCGAGCATCCCTAAACATAGCCCTAGCCGGCATCGAAGACGACTGAAAAATCAGGCCCCAGGAAATGCGTTGCGAGCCCTTTTCTCCCATCCAAAACTGCCCCCAAAGGAAGGCTTTGGGTACAAGAGAACTCCCCAGGGGAGCCTTTACGCAGCCCCACATGCAACTGGACCCTCCGGGTTCGCTGTTCCTGAGCAAACCTAAACGTAGCCCTAGCCGTCATCGGAGACGAGTGAAAAATCAGGCCCCAGGAAATGCATTGCGAGCCCTTTTCTCCCATCCCAAAGTGCCCCCAAAGGAAGGCTTTGGGTACAAGTGAACTCCCCAGGGGAGCCTTTACGCAGCCCCACATGCAACTGGACCCTCCGGGTTCGCTGTTCCTGAGCAAACCTAAACGTAGCCCTAGCCGTCATCGGAGAAGACTGAAAAATCAGGCCCCAGGAAATGCGTTGCGAGTCCCTTTGGACCATCCAAAAGTGTCACCAAAGGAAGGCTTTGGGTACAAGAGAACTCCCCAGGGGAGCCTTTACACAGCCCCACATGCAACTGGACCCTCCGGGTTCGATTTTTCCGAGCAAACCTAAACGTAGCCCTAGCCGGCATCAGAGACGAGTGAAAAATCAGGCCCCAGGAAATGCGTTGCGAGCCCTTTTTGCCCATCCAAAATTGCCCCCAAGGGAAGGCTTTGGGTACAAGTGAACTCCCCAGGGGAGCCTTTATGCAGCCCCACATGCAACTGGACCCTCCGGGTTCGCTGTTTCCGAGCATCCCTAAACATAGCCCTAGCCGGCATCGAAGACAACTGAAAAATCAGGCCCCAGGAAATGCGTTGCGAGCCCTTTTTGCCCATCCAAAAGTGCCCCCAAAGGAAGTCTCTGGGTACAAGTGAACTCCCCAGGGGAGCCTTTACGCAGCCCCACATGCAACTGGACCCTCCGGGTTCGCTGTTCCTGAGCAAACCTAAACGTAGCCCTAGCCGGCATCGGAGACGAGTGAAAAATCAGGCCCCAGGAAATGCGTTGCGAGCCCCTTTGGACCATCCCAAAGTGCCCCCAAGGGAAGGCTTTGGGTACAAGAGAACTCCCCAGGGGAGCCTTTACGCAGCCCCACATGCATCTGGACCCTCCGGGTTCGCTGTTTCCGAGCATCCCTAAACATAGCCCTAGCCGGCATGGGAGAAGACGACTGAAAAATCAGGCCCCAGGAAATGCGTTCCGAGCCCTTTTCGCCCATCCAAAAGTGCCCCCAAAGGAAGGCTTTGGGTACAAGAGACCTCCCCAGGGGAGCCTTTACGCAGCCCCACATGCAACTGGACCCTCCGGGTTCGCTGTTTCCGAGCATCCCTAAACATAGCCCTAGCCGGCATCGAAGACGACTGAAAAATCAGGCCCCAGGAAATGCGTTGCGAGCCCCTTTGGACCATCCAAAAGTGCCCCCAAAGGAAGGCTTTGGGTACAAGAGAACTCCCCAGGGGAGCCTTTACGCAGCCCCACATGCAACTGGACCCTCCGGGTTCGATTTTTCCGAGCATTCCTAAGCATAACCCTAGCCGGCATCGAAGATGACTGAAAAATCAGGCCCCAGGAAATGCGTTGCGAGCCCTTTTCGCCCATCCAAAAGTGCCCCCAAAGGAAGGCTTTGGGTACAAGAGAACTCCCCAGGGGAGCCTTTACGCAGCCCCACATGCAACTGGACCCTCCGGGTTCGCTGTTCCTGAGCAAACCTAAACGTAGCCCTAGCCGTCATCGGAGACGACTGAAAAATCAGGCCCCAGGAAATGCGTTGCGAGCCCGTTTTGCCCATCCAAAAGTGCCCCCAAAGGAAGGCTTTGGGTACAAGAGAACTCCCCAGGGGAGCCTTTACGCAGCCCCACATGCAACTGGACCCTCCGGGTTCGCTGTTTCCGAGCAACCCTAAACATAGCACTAGCCGGCATGCGAGAAGACTGAAAAACCGGGCCCCAGAAAAAGCGTTGCAAGCCCCTTTGGACCATCCAAAAGTGTCACCAAAAGAAGGCTTTGGGTACAAGAGAATTCCCCAGGGGAGCCTTTACGTAGCCCCACATGCAACTGGACCCTCCGGGTTCGCTGTTTCCGAGCATCCCTAAACATAGCCCTAGCCGGCATCGAAGACGACTGAAAAATCAGGCCCGAAGAAATGCGTTGCGAGCCCCTTTGGACCATCCCAAAGTGCCCCCAAAGGAAGGCTTTGGGTACAAGTGAACTCCCCACGGGAGCCTTTACGCAGCCCCACATGCAACTGGACCCTCCGGGTTCGCTGTTCCTGAGCAAACCTAAACGTAGCCCTAGCCGTCATCGGAGACGACTGAAAAATCAGGCCCCAGGAAATGCGTTGCGAGCCCATTTGGACCATCCAAAAGTGCCCCCAAAGGAAGGCTTTGGGTACAAGTGAACTCCCCAGGGGAGCCTTTACGCAGCCCCACATGCAACTGGACCCTCCGGGTTCGATTTTTCCGAGCAAACCTAAACGTAGCCCTAGCCGTCATCGGAGACGAGTGAAAAATCAGGCCCCAGGAAATGCGTTGCGAGCCCTTTGGACCATCCAAAAGTGCCCCCAAAGGAAGGCTTTGGGTACAAGAGAACTCCCCAGGGGAGCCTTTACGCAGCCCCACATGCAACTGGACCCTCCGGGTTTGCGGTTCCTGAGCAAACCTAAACGTAGCCCTAGCCGGCATCCGAGAAGACTGAAAAACCGGGCCCCAGGAAATGCGTTGCGAGCCCCTTTGGACCATCCAAAAGTGCCCCCAAAGGAAGGCTTTGGGTACAAGAGAACTCCCCAGGGGAGCCTTTACGCAGCCCCACATGCAACTGGACCCTCCGGGTTCGCTGTTCCTGAGCAAACCTAAACGTAGCCCTAGCCGTCATCGGAGACGACTGAAAAATCAGGCCCCAGGAAATGCGTTGCGAGCCCCTTTGGACCATCCAAAAGTGCCCCCAAAGGAAGGCTTTGGGTACAAGAGAACTCCCCAGGGGAGCCTTTACGCAGCCCCACATGCAACTGGACCCTCCGGGTTCGCTGTTTCCGAGCAACCCTAAACATAGCACTAGCCGGCATGCGAGAAGACTGAAAAACCGGGCCCCAGAAAAAGCGTTGCAAGCCCCTTTGGACCATCCAAAAGTGTCACCAAAAGAAGGCTTTGGGTACAAGAGAATTCCCCAGGGGAGCCTTTACGTAGCCCCACATGCAACTGGACCCTCCGGGTTCGCTGTTTCCGAGCATCCCTAAACATAGCCCTAGCCGGCATCGAAGACGACTGAAAAATCAGGCCCGAAGAAATGCGTTGCGAGCCCCTTTGGACCATCCCAAAGTGCCCCCAAAGGAAGGCTTTGGGTACAAGTGAACTCCCCACGGGAGCCTTTACGCAGCCCCACATGCAACTGGACCCTCCGGGTTCGCTGTTCCTGAGCAAACCTAAACGTAGCCCTAGCCGTCATCGGAGACGACTGAAAAATCAGGCCCCAGGAAATGCGTTGCGAGCCCATTTGGACCATCCAAAAGTGCCCCCAAAGGAAGGCTTTGGGTACAAGTGAACTCCCCAGGGGAGCCTTTACGCAGCCCCACATGCAACTGGACCCTCCGGGTTCGCTGTTCCTGAGCAAACCTAAACGTAGCCCTAGCCGGCATCCGAGAAGACTGAAAAATCAGGCCCCAGGAAATGCGTTGCGAGCCCTTTTCGCCCATCCAAAAGTGCCCCCAAAGGAAGGCTTTGGGTACAAGAGAACTCCCCAGGGGAGCCTTTACGCAGCCCCACATGCAACTGGACCCTCCGGGTTTGCTGTTCCTGAGCAAACCTAAACGTAGCCCTAGCCGTCATCGGAGACGAGTGAAAAATCAGGCCCCAGGAAATGCGTTGCGAGCCCCTTTGGACCATCCAAAAGTGCCCCCAAAGGAAGGCTTTGTGTACAAGTGAACTCCCCAGGGGAGCCTTTACGCAGCCCCACATGCAACTGGACCCTCCGGGTTCGCTGTTCCTGAGCAACCCTAAACATAGCCCTAGCCGGCATCGAAGACGACTGAAAAATCAGGCCCCAGGAAATGCGTTGCGAGCCCCTTTGGACCATCCAAAAGTGCCCCCAAAGGAAGGCTTTGGGTACAAGAGAACTCCCCAGGGGAGCCTTTACGCAGCCCCACATGCAACTGGACCGTCCGGGTTCGCTGTTCCTGAGCAAACCTAAACATAGCCCTAGCCGGCATGCGAAAAGACTGAAAAACCGGGCCCCAGAAAAAGCGTTGCGAGCCCCTTTGGACCATCCCAAAGTGCCCCCAAAGGAAGGCTTTGGGTACAAGAGACCTCCCCAGGGGAGCCTTTACGCAGCCCCACATGCAACTGGACCCTCCGGGTTCGCTGTTTCCGAGCAACCCTAAACATAGCACTAGCCGGCAATCGAGAAGACTGAAAAACCGGGGCCCAGAAAAAGCGTTGCAAGCCCCTTTGGACCATCCAAAAGTGTCACCAAAGGAAGGCTTTGGGTACAAGAGAACTCCCCAGGGGAGCCTTTACGCAGCCCCACATGCAACTGGACCCTCCGGGTTCGCTGTTTCCGAGCATCCCTAAACATATCCCTAGCCGGCATCGAAGACGACTGAAAAATCAGGCCCCAGGAAATACGTTGCGAGCCCTTTTTGCCCATCCAAAAGTGCCCCCAAAGGAAGGCTTTGGGTACAAGAGAACTCCCCAGGGGAGCCTTTACGCAGCCCCACATGCAACTGGACCCTCCGGGTTCGCTGTTCCTGAGCAAACCTAAACATAGCCCTAGCCGGCATCGGAGAAGACTGAAAAATCAGGCCCCAGGAAATGCGTTGCGAGCCCTTTTTGCCCATCCCAAAGTGCCCCCAAAGGAAGGCATTGGGTACAAGAGAACTCCCCAGGGGAGCCTTTACGCAGCCCCACATGCAACTGGACCCTCCGGGTTCGCTGTTCCTGAGCAAACCTAAACGTAGCCCTAGCCGGCATCGGAGACGAGTGAAAAATCAGGCCCCAGGAAATGCGTTGCGAGCCCCTTTGGACCATCCCAAAGTGCCCCCAAAGGAAGGCTTTGGGTACAAGAGAACTCCCCAGGGGAGCCTTTACGCAGCCCCACATGCAACTGGACCCTCCGGGTTCGCTGTTCCTGAGCAAACCTAAACGTAGCCCTAGCCGGCATCGGAGACGAGTGAAAAATCAGGCCCCAGGAAATGCGTTCCAAGCCCTTTTCTCCCATCCCAAAGTGCCCCCAAAGGAAGGCTTTGGGTACAAGTGAACTCCCCAGGGGAGCCTTTACGCAGCCCCACATGCAACTGGACCCTCCGGGTTCGCTGTTCCTGAGCAAACCTAAACGTAGCCCTAGCCGTCATCGGAGACGAGTGAAAAATCAGGCCCCAGGAAATGCGTTGCGAGCCCCTTTGGACCATCCCAAAGTGCCCCCAAAGGAAGGCTTTGGGTACAAGAGAACTCCCCAGGGGAGCCTTTACGCAGCCCCACATGCAAATGGACCCTCCGGGTTCGCTGTTCCTGAGCAAACCTAAACGTAGCCCTAGCCGTCATCGGAGACGACTGAAAAATCAGGCCCCAGGAAATGCGTTGCGAGCCCCTTTGGACCATCCAAAAGTGCCCCCAAAGGAAGGCTTTGGGTACAAGAGAACTCCCCAGGGGAGCCTTTACGCAGCCCCACATGCAACTGGACCCTCCGGGTTCGCTGTTTCCGAGCAACCCTAAACATAGCACTAGCCGGCATGCGAGAAGACTGAAAAACCGGGCCCCAGAAAAAGCGTTGCAAGCCCCTTTGGACCATCCAAAAGTGTCACCAAAAGAAGGCTTTGGGTACAAGAGAATTCCCCAGGGGAGCCTTTACGTAGCCCCACATGCAACTGGACCCTCCGGGTTCGCTGTTTCCGAGCATCCCTAAACATAGCCCTAGCCGGCATCGAAGACGACTGAAAAATCAGGCCCGAAGAAATGCGTTGCGAGCCCCTTTGGACCATCCCAAAGTGCCCCCAAAGGAAGGCTTTGGGTACAAGTGAACTCCCCACGGGAGCCTTTACGCAGCCCCACATGCAACTGGACCCTCCGGGTTCGCTGTTCCTGAGCAAACCTAAACGTAGCCCTAGCCGTCATCGGAGACGACTGAAAAATCAGGCCCCAGGAAATGCGTTGCGAGCCCATTTGGACCATCCAAAAGTGCCCCCAAAGGAAGGCTTTGGGTACAAGTGAACTCCCCAGGGGAGCCTTTACTCAGCCCCACATGCAACTGGACCCTCCGGGTTCGCTGTTCCTGAGCAAACCTAAACGTAGCCCTAGCCGGCATCCGAGAAGACTGAAAAATCAGGCCCCAGGAAATGCGTTGCGAGCCCTTTTCGCCCATCCAAAAGTGCCCCCAAAGGAAGGCTTTGGGTACAAGAGAACTCCCCAGGGGAGCCTTTACGCAGCCCCACATGCAACTGGACCCTCCGGGTTTGCTGTTCCTGAGCAAACCTAAACATAGCCCTAGCCGTCATCGGAGACCAGTGAAAAATCAGGCCCCAGGAAATGCGTTGCGAGCCCCTTTGGACCATCCAAAAGTGCCCCCAAAGGAAGGCTTTGTGTACAAGTGAACTCCCCAGGGGAGCCTTTACGCAGCCCCACATGCAACTGGACCCTCCGGGTTCGCTGTTCCTGAGCAACCCTAAACATAGCCCTAGCCGGCATCGAAGACGACTGAAAAATCAGGCCCCAGGAAATGCGTTGCGAGCCCCTTTGGACCATCCAAAAGTGCCCCCAAAGGAAGGCTTTGGGTACAAGAGAACTCCCCAGGGGAGCCTTTACGCAGCCCCACATGCAACTGGACCCTCCGGGTTCGCTGTTTCCGAGCAACCCTAAACATAGCACTAGCCGGCATGCGAGAAGACTGAAAAACCGGGCCCCAGAAAAAGCGTTGCAAGCCCCTTTGGACCATCCAAAAGTGTCACCAAAAGAAGGCTTTGGGTACAAGAGAATTCCCCAGGGGAGCCTTTACGTAGCCCCACATGCAACTGGACCCTCCGGGTTCGCTGTTTCCGAGCATCCCTAAACATAGCCCTAGCCGGCATCGAAGACGACTGAAAAATCAGGCCCGAAGAAATGCGTTGCGAGCCCCTTTGGACCATCCCAAAGTGCCCCCAAAGGAAGGCTTTGGGTACAAGTGAACTCCCCACGGGAGCCTTTACGCAGCCCCACATGCAACTGGACCCTCCGGGTTCGCTGTTCCTGAGCAAACCTAAACGTAGCCCTAGCCGTCATCGGAGACGACTGAAAAATCAGGCCCCAGGAAATGCGTTGCGAGCCCATTTGGACCATCCAAAAGTGCCCCCAAAGGAAGGCTTTGGGTACAAGTGAACTCCCCAGGGGAGCCTTTACTCAGCCCCACATGCAACTGGACCCTCCGGGTTCGCTGTTCCTGAGCAAACCTAAACGTAGCCCTAGCCGGCATCCGAGAAGACTGAAAAATCAGGCCCCAGGAAATGCGTTGCGAGCCCTTTTCGCCCATCCAAAAGTGCCCCCAAAGGAAGGCTTTGGGTACAAGAGAACTCCCCAGGGGAGCCTTTACGCAGCCCCACATGCAACTGGACCCTCCGGGTTTGCTGTTCCTGAGCAAACCTAAACATAGCCCTAGCCGTCATCGGAGACCAGTGAAAAATCAGGCCCCAGGAAATGCGTTGCGAGCCCCTTTGGACCATCCAAAAGTGCCCCCAAAGGAAGGCTTTGTGTACAAGTGAACTCCCCAGGGGAGCCTTTACGCAGCCCCACATGCAACTGGACCCTCCGGGTTCGCTGTTCCTGAGCAACCCTAAACATAGCCCTAGCCGGCATCGAAGACGACTGAAAAATCAGGCCCCAGGAAATGCGTTGCGAGCCCCTTTGGACCATCCAAAAGTGCCCCCAAAGGAAGGCTTTGGGTACAAGAGAACTCCCCAGGGGAGCCTTTACGCAGCCCCACATGCAACTGGAACCTCCGGGTTCGCTGTTCCTGAGCAAACCTAAACATAGCCCTAGCCGGCATGCGAAAAGACTGAAAAACCGGGCCCCAGAAAAAGCGTTGCGAGCCCCTTTGGACCATCCCAAAGTGCCCCCAAAGGAAGGCTTTGGGTACAAGAGAACTCCCCAGGGGAGCCTTTACGCAGCCCCACATGCAACTGGACCCTCCGGGTTCGCTGTTTCCGAGCAACCCTAAACATAGCACTAGCCAGCAATCGAGAAGACTGAAAAACCGGGGCCCAGAAAAAGCGTTGCAAGCCCCTTTGGACCATCCAAAAGTGTCACCAAAGGAAGGCTTTGGGTACAAGAGAACTCCCCAGGGGAGCCTTTACGCAGCCCCACATGCAACTGGACCCTCCGGGTTCGCTGTTTCCGAGCATCCCTAAACATAGCCCTAGCCGGCATCGAAGACGACTGAAAAATCAGGCCCCAGGAAATACGTTGCGAGCCGTTTTTGCCCATCCAAAAGTGCCCCCAAAGGAAGGCTTTGGGTACAAGAGAACTCCCCAGGGGAGCCTTTACGCAGCCCCACATGCAACTGGACCCTCCGGGTTCGCTGTTCCTGAGCAAACCTAAACATAGCCCTAGCCGGCATCGGAGAAGACTGAAAAATCAGGCCCCAGGAAATGCGTTGCGAGCCCTTTTTGCCCATCCCAAAGTGCCCCCAAAGGAAGGCATTGGGTACAAGAGAACTCCCCAGGGGAGCCTTTACGCAGCCCCACATGCAACTGGACCCTCCGGGTTCGCTGTTCCTGAGCAAACCTAAACGTAGCCCTAGCCGGCATCGGAGACGAGTGAAAAATCAGGCCCCAGGAAATGCGTTGCGAGCCCCTTTGGACCATCCCAAAGTGCCCCCAAAGGAAGGCTTTGGGTACAAGAGAACTCCCCAGGGGAGCCTTTACGCAGCCCCACATGCAACTGGACCCTCCGGGTTCGCTGTTCCTGAGCAACCCTAAACATAGCCCTAGCCGTCATCGGAGACCAGTGAAAAATCAGGCCCCAGGAAATGCGTTGCGAGCCCCTTTGGACCATCCAAAAGTGCCCCCAAAGGAAGGCTTTGGGTACAAGAGAACTCCCCAGGGGAGCCTTTACGCAGCCCCACATGCAACTGGACCCTCCGGGTTCGCTGTTTCCGAGCAACCCTAAACATAGCCCTAGCCGGCATCGAAGACGACTGAAAAATCAGGCCCCAGGAAATGCGTTGCGAGCCCCTTTGGACCATCCAAAAGTGCCCCCAAAGGAAGGCTTTGGGTACAAGAGAACTCCCCAGGGGAGCCTTTACGCAGCCCCACATGCAACTGGAACCTCCGGGTTCGCTGTTCCTGAGCAA
Source organism: Anas platyrhynchos (assembly GCF_047663525.1). Lineage (NCBI taxonomy): Eukaryota > Metazoa > Chordata > Aves > Anseriformes > Anatidae > Anas > Anas platyrhynchos. Next base: position 276,219 of record NC_092622.1, read on the forward strand.
ACCTAAACATAGCCCTAGCCGGCATGCGAAAAGACTGAAAAACCGGGCCCCAGAAAAAGCGTTGCGAGCCCCTTTGGACCATCCCAAAGTGCCCCCAAAGGAAGGCTTTGGGTACAAGAGAACTCCCCAGGGGAGCCTTTACGCAGCCCCACATGCAACTGGACCCTCCGGGTTCGCTGTTTCCGAGCAACCCTAAACATAGCACTAGCCGGCAATCGAGAAGACTGAAAAACCTGGGCCCAGAAAAAGCATTGCAAGCCCCTTTGGACCATCCAAAAGTGTCACCAAAGGAAGGCTTTGGGTACAAGAGAACTCCCCAGGGGAGCCTTTACGCAGCCCCACATGCAACTGGACCCTCCGGGTTCGCTGTTTCCGAGCATCCCTAAACATAGCCCTAGCCGGCATCGAAGACGACTGAAAAATCAGGCCCCAGGAAATACGTTGCGAGCCCTTTTTGCCCATCCAAAAGTGCCCCCAAAGGAAGGCTTTGGGTACAAGAGAACTCCCCAGGGGAGCCTTTACGCAGCCCCACATGCAACTGGACCCTCCGGGTTCGCTGTTCCTGAGCAAACCTAAACATAGCCCTAGCCGGCATTGGAGAAGACTGAAAAATCAGGCCCCAGGAAATGCGTTGCGAGCCCTTTTTGCCCATCCCAAAGTGCCCCCAAAGGAAGGCATTGGGTACAAGAGAACTCCCCAGGGGAGCCTTTACGCAGCCCCACATGCAACTGGACCCTCCGGGTTCGCTGTTCCTGAGCAAACCTAAACGTAGCCCTAGCCGGCATCGGAGACGAGTGAAAAATCAGGCCCCAGGAAATGCGTTGCGAGCCCCTGTGGACCATCCAAAAGTGCCCCCAAAGGAAGGCTTTGGGTACAAGAGAACTCCCCAGGGGAGCCTTTACGCAGCCCCACATGCAAATGGACCCTCCGGGTTCGCTGTTTCCGAGCAACCCTAAACATAGCCCTAGCCGTCATCGGAGACGAGTGAAAAATCAGGCCCCAGGAAATGCGTTGCGAGCCCCTTTGGACCATCCAAAAGTGCCCCCAAAGGAAGGCTTTGGGTACAAGAGAACTCCCCAGGGGAGCCTTTACGCAGCCCCACATGCAACTGGACCCTCCGGGTTCGCTGTTCCTGAGCAAACCTAAACGTAGCCCTAGCCGTCATCGGAGACGAGTGAAAAATCAGGCGCCAGGAAATGCGTTGCAAGCCCTTTTTGCCCATCCAAAAGTGCCCCCAAAGGAAGGCTTTGGGTACAAGAGAACTCCCCAGGGGAGCCTTTACGCAGCCCCACATGCAACTGGACCCTCCGGGTTCGCTGTTTCCGAGCAACCCTAAACATAGCCATAGCCGGCATGGGAGAAGACTGAAAAACCGGGCCCCAGAAAAAGCGTTGCAAGCCCTTTTCGCCCATCCAAAAGTGCCCCCAAAGGAAGGCTTTGGGTACAAGTGAACTCCCCAGGGGAGCCTTTACGCAGCCCCACATGCAAATGGACCCTCCGGGTTCGCTGTTCCTGAGCAAACCTAACCGTAGGCCTAGCTGTCATCGGAGACGAGTGAAAAATCAGGCCCCAGGAAATGCGTTGCGAGCCCCTTTGGACCATCCAAAAGTGCCCCCAAAGGAAGGCTTTGGGTACAAGAGAACTCCACAGGGGAGCCTTTACGCAGCCCCACATGCAACTGGACCCTCCGGGTTCGCTGTTTCCGAGCATCCCTAAACATAGCCCTAGCCAGCATCGAAGACGACTGAAAAATCAGGCCCCAGGAAATGCGTTGCGAGCCCTTTTCGCCCATCCAAAAGTGCCCCCAAAGGAAGGCTTTGGGTACAAGAGAACTCCCCAGGGGAGCCTTTACGCAGCCCCACATGCAACTGGACCCTCCGGGTTCGATTTTTCCGAGCAACCCTAAACATAGCCCTAGCCGTCATCGAAGACGACTGAAAAATCAGGCCCCAGGAAATGCGTTCCGAGCCCTTTTTGCCTATCCAAACGTGCCCCCAAAGGAAGGCTTTGGGTACAAGAGAACTCCCCAGGGGAGCCTTTACGCAGCCCCACATGCAACTGGACCCTCCGGGTTTGCTGTTCCTGAGCAAACCTAAACGTAGCCCTAGCCGTCATCGGAGAAGACTGAAAAATCAGGCCCCAGGAAATGCGTTGCGAGCCCTTTTCGCCCATCCAAAAGTGCCCCCAAAGGAAGGCTTTGGGTACAAGAGAACTCCCCAGGGGAGCCTTTACGCAGCCCCACATGCAACTGGACCCTCCGGGTTTGCTGTTCCTGAGCAAACCTAAACATAGCCCTAGCCGTCATCGGAGACCAGTGAAAAATCAGGCCCCAGGAAATGCGTTGCGAGCCCCTTTGGACCATCCAAAAGTGCCCCCAAAGGAAGGCTTTGTGTACAAGTGAACTCCCCAGGGGAGCCTTTACGCAGCCCCACATGCAACTGGACCCTCCGGGTTCGCTGTTCCTGAGCAACCCTAAACATAGCCCTAGCCGGCATCGAAGACGACTGAAAAATCAGGCCCCAGGAAATGCGTTGCGAGCCCCTTTGGACCATCCAAAAGTGCCCCCAAAGGAAGGCTTTGGGTACAAGAGAACTCCCCAGGGGAGCCTTTACGCAGCCCCACATGCAACTGGAACCTCCGGGTTCGCTGTTCCTGAGCAAACCTAAACATAGCCCTAGCCGGCATGCGAAAAGACTGAAAAACCGGGCCCCAGAAAAAGCGTTGCGAGCCCCTTTGGACCATCCCAAAGTGCCCCCAAAGGAAGGCTTTGGGTACAAGAGAACTCCCCAGGGGAGCCTTTACGCAGCCCCACATGCAACTGGACCCTCCGGGTTCGCTGTTTCCGAGCAACCCTAAACATAGCACTAGCCAGCAATCGAGAAGACTGAAAAACCGGGGCCCAGAAAAAGCGTTGCAAGCCCCTTTGGACCATCCAAAAGTGTCACCAAAGGAAGGCTTTGGGTACAAGAGAACTCCCCAGGGGAGCCTTTACGCAGCCCCACATGCAACTGGACCCTCCGGGTTCGCTGTTTCCGAGCATCCCTAAACATAGCCCTAGCCGGCATCGAAGACGACTGAAAAATCAGGCCCCAGGAAATACGTTGCGAGCCCTTTTTGCCCATCCAAAAGTGCCCCCAAAGGAAGGCTTTGGGTACAAGAGAACTCCCCAGGGGAGCCTTTACGCAGCCCCACATGCAACTGGACCCTCCGGGTTCGCTGTTCCTGAGCAAACCTAAACATAGCCCTAGCCGGCATCGGAGAAGACTGAAAAATCAGGCCCCAGGAAATGCATTGCGAGCCCTTTTTGCCCATCCCAAAGTGCCCCCAAAGGAAGGCATTGGGTACAAGAGAACTCCCCAGGGGAGCCTTTACGCAGCCCCACATGCAACTGGACCCTCCGGGTTCGCTGTTCCTGAGCAAACCTAAACGTAGCCCTAGCCGGCATCGGAGACGAGTGAAAAATCAGGCCCCAGGAAATGCGTTGCGAGCCCCTGTGGACCATCCAAAAGTGCCCCCAAAGGAAGGCTTTGGGTACAAGAGAACTCCCCAGGGGAGCCTTTACGCAGCCCCACATGCAAATGGACCCTCCGGGTTCGCTGTTTCCGAGCAACCCTAAACATAGCCCTAGCCGTCATCGGAGACGAGTGAAAAATCAGGCCCCAGGAAATGCGTTGCGAGCCCCTTTGGACCATCCAAAAGTGCCCCCAAAGGAAGGCTTTGGGTACAAGAGAACTCCCCAGGGGAGCCTTTACGCAGCCCCACATGCAACTGGACCCTCCGGGTTCGCTGTTCCTGAGCAAACCTAAACGTAGCCCTAGCCGTCATCGGAGACGAGTGAAAAATCAGGCGCCAGGAAATGCGTTGCGAGCCCTTTTTGCCCATCCAAAAGTGCCCCCAAAGGAAGGCTTTGGGTACAAGAGAACTCCCCAGGGGAGCCTTTACGCAGCCCCACATGCAACTGGACCCTCCGGGTTCGCTGTTTCCGAGCAACCCTAAACATAGCCATAGCCGGCATGGGAGAAGACTGAAAAACCGGGCCCCAGAAAAAGCGTTGCAAGCCCTTTTCGCCCATCCAAAAGTGCCCCCAAAGGAAGGCTTTGGGTACAAGTGAACTCCCCAGGGGAGCCTTTACGCAGCCCCACATGCAAATGGACCCTCCGGGTTCGCTGTTCCTGAGCAAACCTAACCGTAGGCCTAGCTGTCATCGGAGACGAGTGAAAAATCAGGCCCCAGGAAATGCGTTGCGAGCCCCTTTGGACCATCCAAAAGTGCCCCCAAAGGAAGGCTTTGGGTACAAGAGAACTCCACAGGGGAGCCTTTACGCAGCCCCACATGCAACTGGACCCTCCGGGTTCGCTGTTTCCGAGCATCCCTAAACATAGCCCTAGCCAGCATCGAAGACGACTGAAAAATCAGGCCCCAGGAAATGCGTTGCGAGCCCTTTTCGCCCATCCAAAAGTGCCCCCAAAGGAAGGCTTTGGGTACAAGAGAACTCCCCAGGGGAGCCTTTACGCAGCCCCACATGCAACTGGACCCTCCGGGTTCGATTTTTCCGAGCAACCCTAAACATAGCCCTAGCCGTCATCGAAGACAACTGAAAAATCAGGCCCCAGGAAATGCGTTCCGAGCCCTTTTTGCCTATCCAAACGTGCCCCCAAAGGAAGGCTTTGGGTACAAGAGAACTCCCCAGGGGAGCCTTTACGCAGCCCCACATGCAACTGGACCCTCCGGGTTTGCTGTTCCTGAGCAAACCTAAACGTAGCCCTAGCCGTCATCGGAGAAGACTGAAAAATCAGGCCCCAGGAAATGCGTTGCGAGCCCTTTTCGCCCATCCAAAAGTGCCCCCAAAGGAAGGCTTTGGGTACAAGAGAACTCCCCAGGGGAGCCTTTACGCAGCCCCACATGCAACTGGACCCTCCGGGTTTGCTGTTCCTGAGCAAACCTAAACATAGCCCTAGCCGTCATCGGAGACCAGTGAAAAATCAGGCCCCAGGAAATGCGTTGCGAGCCCCTGTGGACCATCCAAAAGTGCCCCCAAAGGAAGGCTTTGTGTACAAGTGAACTCCCCAGGGGAGCCTTTACGCAGCCCCACATGCAACTGGACCCTCCGGGTTCGCTGTTCCTGAGCAACCCTAAACATAGCCCTAGCCGGCATCGAAGACGACTGAAAAATCAGGCCCCAGGAAATGCGTTGCGAGCCCCTTTGGACCATCCCAAAGTGCCCCCAAAGGAAGGCTTTGGGTACAAGAGAACTCCCCAGGGGAGCCTTTACGCAGCCCCACATGCAACTGGACCCTCCGGGTTCGCTGTTCCTGAGCAAACCTAAACATAGCCCTAGCCGGCATGCGAAAAGACTGAAAAACCGGGCCCCAGAAAAAGCGTTGCGAGCCCCTTTGGACCATCCCAAAGTGCCCCCAAAGGAAGGCTTTGGGTACAAGAGAACTCCCCAGGGGAGCCTTTACGCAGCCCCACATGCAACTGGACCCTCCGGGTTCGCTGTTTCCGAGCAACCCTAAACATAGCACTAGCCGGCAATCGAGAAGACTGAAAAACCGGGGCCCAGAAAAAGCGTTGCAAGCCCCTTTGGACCATCCAAAAGTGTCACCAAAGGAAGGCTTTGGGTACAAGAGAACTCCCCAGGGGAGCCTTTACGCAGCCCCACATGCAACTGGACCCTCCGGGTTCGCTGTTTCCGAGCATCCCTAAACATAGCCCTAGCCGGCATCGAAGACGACTGAAAAATCAGGCCCCAGGAAATACGTTGCGAGCCCTTTTTGCCCATCCAAAAGTGCCCCCAAAGGAAGGCTTTGGGTACAAGAGAACTCCCCAGGGGAGCCTTTACGCAGCCCCACATGCAACTGGACCCTCCGGGTTCGCTGTTCCTGAGCAAACCTAAACGTAGCCCTAGCCGGCATCGGAGACGAGTGAAAAATCAGGCCCCAGGAAATGCGTTGCGAGCCCCTTTGGACCATCCCAAAGTGCCCCCAAAGGAAGGCTTTGGGTACAAGAGAACTCCCCAGGGGAGCCTTTACGCAGCCCCACATGCAACTGGACCCTCCGGGTTCGCTGTTCCTGAGCAAACCTAAACGTAGCCCTAGCCGTCATCGGAGACGAGTGAAAAATCAGGCCCCAGGAAATGCGTTCCAAGCCCTTTTCTCCCATCCCAAAGTGCCCCCAAAGGAAGGCTTTGGGTACAAGTGAACTCCCCAGGGGAGCCTTTACGCAGCCCCACATGCAACTGGACCCTCCGGGTTCGCTGTTCCTGAGCAAACCTAAACGTAGCCCTAGCCGTCATCGGAGACGAGTGAAAAATCAGGCCCCAGGAAATGCGTTGCGAGCCCCTTTGGACCATCCCAAAGTGCCCCCAAAGGAAGGCTTTGGGTACAAGAGAACTCCCCAGGGGAGCCTTTACGCAGCCCCACATGCAAATGGACCCTCCGGGTTCGCTGTTCCTGAGCAAACCTAAACGTAGCCCTAGCCGTCATCGGAGACGAGTGAAAAATCAGGCCCCAGGAAATGCGTTGCGAGCCCCTTTGGACCATCCAAAAGTGCCCCCAAAGGAAGGCTTTGTGTACAAGAGAACTCCCCAGGGGAGCCTTTACGCAGCCCCACATGCAACTGGACCCTTCGGGTTCGCTGTTTCCGAGCATCCCTAAACGTAGCCCTAGCCGGCATCGAAGACGACTGAAAAATCAGGCCCCAGGAAATGCGTTGCGAGCCCTTTTTGCCCATCCAAAAGTGCCCCCAAAGGAAGGCTTTGGGTACAGGTGAACTCCCCAGGGGAGCCTTTACGCAGCCCCACATGCAACTGGACCCTCCGGGTTCGCTGTTCCTGAGCAAACCTAAACGTATTCCTAGCCGGCATCGGAGACGAGTGAAAAATCAGGCCCCAGGAAATGCGTTGCAAGCCCCTTTGGACCATCCAAAAGTGCCCCCAAAGGAAGGCTTTGGGTACAAGAGAACTCCCCAGGGGAGCCTTTACGCAGCCCCACATGCAACTGGACCCTCCGGGTTCGCTGTTCCTGAGCAACCCTAAACGTAGCCCTAGCCGTCATCGGAGACGAGTGAAAAATCAGGCCCCAGGAAATGCGTTGCGAGCCCCTTTGGACCATCCAAAAGTGCCCCCAAAGGAAGGCTTTGGGTACAAGAGAACTCCCCAGGGGAGCCTTTACGCAGCCCCACATGCAACTGGACCCTCCGGGTTCGCTGTTCCTGAGCAAACCTAAACGTAGCCCTAGCCGTCATCGGAGACGACTGAAAAATGAGGCCCCAGGAATTGCGTTGCGAGCCCTTTTTGCCCATCCAAAAGTGCCCCCAAAGGAAGGCTTTGGGTACAAGAGAACTCCCCAGGGGAGCCTTTACGCAGCCCCACATGCAACTGGACCCTCCGGGTTCGCTGTTCCTGAGCAAACCTAAACGTAGCCCTAGCCGGCATCGGAGAAGACTGAAAAATCAGGCCCCAGGAAATGCGTTGCGAGCCCCTGTGGACCATCCAAAAGTGCCCCCAAAGGAAGGCTTTGGGTACAAGAGAACTCCCCAGGGGAGCCTTTACGCAGCCCCACATGCAACTGGACCCTCCGGGTTCGCTGTTTCCGAGCAACCCTAAACATAGCCCTAGCCGTCATCGGAGACGAGTGAAAAATCAGGCCCCAGGAAATGCGTTGCGAGCCCCTTTGGACCATCCAAAAGTGCCCCCAAAGGAAGGCTTTGGGTACAAGAGAACTCCCCAGGGGAGCCTTTACGCAGCCCCACATGCAACTGGACCCTCCGGGTTCGATTTTTCCGAGCAACCCTAAACATAGCCCTAGCCGTCATCGAAGACGACTGAAAAATCAGGCCCCAGGAAATGCGTTCCGAGACCTTTTCTCCCATCCAAAAGTGCCCCCAAAGGAAGGCTTTGGGTACAAGAGAACTCCCCAGGGGAGCCTTTACGCAGCCCCACATGCAACTGGACCCTCCGGGTTCGCTGTTTCCGAGCATCCCTAAACGTAGCCCTAGCCGTCATCGGAGACGACTGAAAAATGAGGCCCCAGGAATTGCGTTGCGAGCCCTTTTTGCCCATCCAAAAGTGCCCCCAAAGGAAGGCTTTGGGTACAAGAGAACTCCCCAGGGGAGCCTTTACGCAGCCCCACATGCAACTGGACCCTCCGGGTTCGCTGTTCCTGAGCAAACCTAAACGTAGCCCTAGCCGGCATCGGAGACGAGTGAAAAATCAGGCCCCAGGAAATGCGTTGCGAGCCCCTGTGGACCATCCAAAAGTGCCCCCAAAGGAAGGCTTTGGGTACAAGAGAACTCCCCAGGGGAGCCTTTACGCAGCCCCACATGCAACTGGACCCTCCGGGTTCGCTGTTTCCGAGCATCCCTAAACATAGCCCTAGCCAGCATCGAAGACGACTGAAAAATCAGGCCCCAGGAAATGCGTTGCGAGCCCTTTTCGCCCATCCAAAAGTGCCCCCAAAGGAAGGCTTTGGGTACAAGTGAACTCCCCAGGGGAGCCTTTACGCAGCCCCACATGCAAATGGACCCTCCGGGTTCGCTGTTCCTGAGCAAACCTAACCGTAGGCCTAGCTGTCATCGGAGACGAGTGAAAAATCAGGCCCCAGGAAATGCGTTGCGAGCCCCTTTGGACCATCCAAAAGTGCCCCCAAAGGAAGGCTTTGGGTACAAGAGAACTCCACAGGGGAGCCTTTACGCAGCCCCACATGCAACTGGACCCTCCGGGTTCGCTGTTTCCGAGCATCCCTAAACATAGCCCTAGCCAGCATCGAAGACGACTGAAAAATCAGGCCCCAGGAAATGCGTTGCGAGCCCTTTTCGCCCATCCAAAAGTGCCCCCAAAGGAAGGCTTTGGGTACAAGAGAACTCCCCAGGGGAGCCTTTACGCAGCCCCACATGCAACTGGACCCTCCGGGTTCGATTTTTCCGAGCAACCCTAAACATAGCCCTAGCCGTCATCGAAGACGACTGAAAAATCAGGCCCCAGGAAATGCGTTCCGAGCCCTTTTTGCCTATCCAAACGTGCCCCCAAAGGAAGGCTTTGGGTACAAGAGAACTCCCCAGGGGAGCCTTTACGCAGCCCCACATGCAACTGGACCCTCCGGGTTTGCTGTTCCTGAGCAAACCTAAACGTAGCCCTAGCCGTCATCGGAGACCAGTGAAAAATCAGGCCCCAGGAAATGCGTTGCGAGCCCTTTTCGCCCATCCAAAAGTGCCCCCAAAGGAAGGCTTTGGGTACAAGAGAACTCCCCAGGGGAGCCTTTACGCAGCCCCACATGCAACTGGACCCTCCGGGTTTGCTGTTCCTGAGCAAACCTAAACATAGCCCTAGCCGTCATCGGAGACCAGTGAAAAATCAGGCCCCAGGAAATGCGTTGCGAGCCCCTGTGGACCATCCAAAAGTGCCCCCAAAGGAAGGCTTTGTGTACAAGTGAACTCCCCAGGGGAGCCTTTACGCAGCCCCACATGCAACTGGACCCTCCGGGTTCGCTGTTCCTGAGCAACCCTAAACATAGCCCTAGCCGGCATCGAAGACGACTGAAAAATCAGGCCCCAGGAAATGCGTTGCGAGCCCCTTTGGACCATCCCAAAGTGCCCCCAAAGGAAGGCTTTGGGTACAAGAGAACTCCCCAGGGGAGCCTTTACGCAGCCCCACATGCAACTGGACCCTCCGGGTTCGCTGTTCCTGAGCAAACCTAAACATAGCCCTAGCCGGCATGCGAAAAGACTGAAAAACCGGGCCCCAGAAAAAGCGTTGCGAGCCCCTTTGGACCATCCCAAAGTGCCCCCAAAGGAAGGCTTTGGGTACAAGAGAACTCCCCAGGGGAGCCTTTACGCAGCCCCACATGCAACTGGACCCTCCGGGTTCGCTGTTTCCGAGCAACCCTAAACATAGCACTAGCCGGCAATCGAGAAGACTGAAAAACCGGGGCCCAGAAAAAGCGTTGCAAGCCCCTTTGGACCATCCAAAAGTGTCACCAAAGGAAGGCTTTGGGTACAAGAGAACTCCCCAGGGGAGCCTTTACGCAGCCCCACATGCAACTGGACCCTCCGGGTTCGCTGTTTCCGAGCATCCCTAAACATAGCCCTAGCCGGCATCGAAGACGACTGAAAAATCAGGCCCCAGGAAATACGTTGCGAGCCCTTTTTGCCCATCCAAAAGTGCCCCCAAAGGAAGGCTTTGGGTACAAGAGAACTCCCCAGGGGAGCCTTTACGCAGCCCCACATGCAACTGGACCCTCCGGGTTCGCTGTTCCTGAGCAAACCTAAACGTAGCCCTAGCCGGCATCGGAGACGAGTGAAAAATCAGGCCCCAGGAAATGCGTTGCGAGCCCCTTTGGACCATCCCAAAGTGCCCCCAAAGGAAGGCTTTGGGTACAAGAGAACTCCCCAGGGGAGCCTTTACGCAGCCCCACATGCAACTGGACCCTCCGGGTTCGCTGTTTCCGAGCATCCCTAAACATAGCCCTAGCCGGCATCGAAGACGACTGAAAAATCAGGCCCCAGGAAATGCGTTGCGAGCCCCTTTGGACCATCCAAAAGTGCCCCCAAACGAAGGCTTTGGGTACAAGAGAACTCCCCAGGGGAGCCTTTACGCAGCCCCACATGCAACTGGACCCTCCGGGTTCGCTGTTTCCGAGCATCCCTAAACATAGCCCTAGCCGGCATCGAAGGCGACTGTAAAACCCGGATCTAATCCTCACCATAACCCTAACCCTAACCCTAACCCTAACCCTAACCCTAACCCTAACCCTAACCCTAACCCCAACCCTAACCCTAACCCTAAACCGGATCTAACCCTAACCCTAACCCTAACCCTAACCATAACCCGGATATAACCCTAACCCTAACCCTAACCCTAAACCAGATCTAACCCTAACCCTAACCCTAACCCTACACCTAACCCTAACCCTAACCTTAACCCTAACCCTAACCCTAACCTAACCCTAACCCTAACCCTAACCCTAACCCTAACCCTAACCCTAACCCTAACCCTGAGCCTCACCCTAAACCTAACCCTAACCCTAACCCTAACCCTAAACAGGATCTAACCCTAACCCTAACCCGAACCCTAAATCTAACCCTAACCCTAACCCTAACCCGTATCTAACCCTAACACTAACCCCCTAAACCTAAACCTAGCCCTAACCCTAACCCTATACCTAACCCTAACCCTAAACCTCACCCTAAATCTAACCCTAACCCTCACACTAACGCTAACCCTAACCCTAACCCTAACCCTAAACTTAATCCTAACCCTAACCCTAAACCTAACCCTAACCCTA
>NC_092622.1:6155000-6270034 GCF_047663525.1 Anas platyrhynchos
AGGTGCCTTATACTTCAAACCTCAAGTCAACCTCTACAAATGCTAATTATCTTAGCTGCCGTCAGAAGCAGGATGCTTCAGTAGAGAACGCATCGTCCTTTACTGTGTATTGAGTCATTCAGGGCTTCCATTTGGCATTTCAGTTTCGAATCCAGAATAAAACCTATGCGTTATCTTCCAGACATGCCCAAAAGAAAGACATGCACATGCAAATAATAAAATTCTACCATCATTATGTCTGAAAGGTTTAAGTTGATTGCACAAACCACAAGTTTTTGCTTTAGCAGAATTATAAAGAAGTGGATGCTGTGGTTATACCTTGCTGTCGGTCCTCCTTTAGTGCGAGCTGTGCATGCGGGAAGATCTTCTGCACAACTTGTAAAATATTCGCTCCTGATCTTTTAAAAAGTGGCTTGAAAATGGGTGATAGTGCTTGTCTGGGTGAAGCCACGATCCTGTTTGATGCCGGAACAACCTTCTTCAGAGCCATGAAAAAGTCCTTTGCTTTTATTTTAATAGAAGCAACCTCTCCCTACTTGCATAATATAATGCTTTTTTTTTTTTATATAATGCTTTTTTTTTGCTTTTATTTTAATAGTAGCAACCTCTCCCTACTTGCATAAATCTGAGGATAGCATCGACGTAGAGAGCACAGCGCAGCTTCAGTACATAAAGATTTGATATCTGCACCACAGTATCCTAACAAACAAAAATCAAACATTACATCAGTCAAGGCCCAGGTTTACAACATGCAACATTTAAAGAATTTGTAATGCCAAAACCAAACAGGTTAACAGGGAATTCAAAGTGCTACCGCTCGGCAGGGAAGTTTCATGTTGCTCACTGCCTGATATCCTGCGCTTATGCAGCTGAAGCAGACTCCTCATCAAAAACTATACTCTTGAGGAAGATGCCCCAGAACCATTTAACGTTCTCAGACAACAAAAAGAACGACAACAAAGAGTAAATAGATGAAAGCATCTAACTCTGATTGCTATGAAGGCGTGCCAGCTGCCTCGTTGACTAGTTGTGCAGCAAGGCACAAGAGCTTGGGTACTGCCTGGTACAAGCTAAGGTTCTTTACAACTTGCTCACAAGCAAGAATCCATTTTGGTTTCAGTCTTACCAATGCATTTCTCAGCTAGTTCATCAAGCAACATGTCCGGTGGCTTAGGGGTCCAGTCACGAGTATGAATCTTGAAAATTTCTTTTCTAGCCTGGAAGCAAAATCATTGCGTTTTAGCTTGCCCCAAGTTTTCCTTAAAAATACCAACAAGAAACAAACAAACCAAAAAGCAAACAAACAAACAAACAAAAAAAAAAAACCCAGTCCTTCCTCAAAACCCCTCATCTATTAATACGCTTTTCTTACTTGCTCAACTTTCAAGTATTTTACAGTTATTTAATATACACTCTGCATTTTCAACCAGGAAATTGAATATTTCTTATTTGTTATACTGAACTTTTTCTAGGAACCTACAATGAAAGAAAAGGCATTTATAGCTTCAATAACAAGTTTCCAAACTACGGGACCTAATGACCCAGAGGAAAATACTGTAATGAAAAATTTATCCAGAAACATTTCTTTGTTGTCCAAAAAACTTCTCTAAAACTTAGCAAGCTTTCATTGTGACAGTCTCATTACTTCATCACATTTGCTTTTCAGGCTGTAAATGCACAGAAAGCACTTCTGGCACAATGCTTCAAATTGCTACAATTACTATAAAGAAGAAAATAATTATGACTCAAACTACTACCACCGATCCGGGGCACAATCAAATGCAAACACGTCCCCTATTCATTCAGAAGTGAAGGATTGAGACCACAAACACAACTTCATGATGAAAACGCCCAAGTGGACTAAATAATTAAGCAAACAGGTACAACTTTGGGAATGAAAGGTTTGATTATAGAACTAACTACTTGGTGGTATCATCCTGACCATATATATCCAGTACCAGATTTGCCCTCCATGGAACAACGCAGTGTCTCCACATATCACTCTTTTGTTCAAGTTGTCAATTATTTTTTTTTCCTATAAAGTTGGACTTTGCCATGGTAGAACTAACGTTGAATTTAAGTTCTCACCTCTTTATTTGGCAAGTTGAAGAGGAACTCTCTGCCAAAGCGTCCTGGTCTTCGTAAAGCAGGATCTATAGAATCCAGTCTGTTGGTAGCTCCGATTACCACGATCTCCCCTCTGTTATCTGTGCCATCCATAAGCGTCAGAAGAGTTGAAACAATGGAACTAATAGAAAAATATAGTTTTTATTTACTGGTTCAGTAAATTTTGTTACATTCCACATGACTTTCTTGATGCCGGAACAACCTTCTTCCTAGTAGTCATTCAAAAGTGGGAAAAAAATAGTCTACCAAGTCGGGTTTTTTTTTTTGGTTTGATAATACATCTGCAGACTGGTAAGTCATCAAGCACTTCAAGACTGTTTGAAATAATCTCTACATTAATGGAAAAGGAGTACTGCACACTTCTGCTCAGGAAGAAAATCACGGAAAATGTTCCGTGATGTTCCCTCGTGCTTTGGTAATGCTCTTTCTCAGTGTTTTTAGTCTTGTCCTTTCTACCTTGGCATCTCTCTGCAATAGCTGAGGAGGAAAGCTTTTTAGAGCTACATTCAGTGTCACACTTGAGAGAGGAAGTTTGCCGCAATTTCTCACCAGGCTCAGAAGTCTCTTTGCCGTACAAAACATTTTCATTAGAAATAAGGTCAAGTTCTTTTGATCTTCTTGGTTTCTCCTTGTCTCCACCGTCATCACATTGGTACTGTGCGAGGTATTCATCCTTCCCAGTAGATTTCGGAGGGTCCGCGACACTGCACAAAATAAAATCACATTTCTCACTTCTGCTGAAGGACGTGAAGATTAACAGTAAAACCTTCCAAAGGCAAACAAACAAACAAAAACCTCCAGACTACAGGAACACTTGCAGAGATATGCCATTTAGAAACCTCTCCTGCGATAAGGACACCTTCTCCAGCTCCCAGAGAAAGTGTTTTTTCCCCTCTTGCTTCTGAAGCCATTGCACTAAAAAAGCACACGCATCTGTCTCCCTCCACATGCTGCTGCTCTGAATAAGAGCCAGAAGATTCAAAACCACCCTATTTGGTCTCCCCACATAGCCGAAAAAAACACCAGTTGAAACAGAGTTTTCTACCTCTCTCCCAAGAATTTACATTCACGTATCCTGTGACTGCAAAAATAGAAGGCGGGGCTCAGGAGGAACAGCCAGTGTTGGAAATGAAAAAAAGCAGCCTGTTTCTTCAGAGTCTTAAGCCTATTCTACTAGGAAAACAAAACAAAACAAAACAAGAGGAGAGGAGAACAACAGCGGGAAATTTACCTATTCTCCAGGTGTTCAATTGCAAAGCCTCTGCTGGAGGATCAACAGCTGTGAATTCAGCGTGCTTAGGAGAAATCAGATCTATGTCTGAACCACAACTATTTCAGTAGCATCACTAACTTATGTTACTCTGAAGAAGCAGTCAGCACCGTTTCTATGTTAGGAAATAGCTGAACAGAGTCTGTTATTCACGTGAAGTAGTCAGGCAGGTTTCTTTAGGAAGGCTGGATTTCACTAGAACATTACTAGCCTGTAAGCCTCATGGCATCACCTTCCATCTTGACTGCTAAACCTCCTTGCTCCCTACTATCTTCTTTGCCAAGATACAGCTGTCCACGTTTACTTTTCCTACTTGGCTGGACTGAATTTAAGAAGGGATCTTGCAACTCTTCCTCTTGTTTGCCACTTAATCATCACACCAAATGAAAACTATTTGCCTTTCACCTCTTTATTTCAGGCATTCTTTCCTAGTGGTCATTTAAAAACGGAAAGAAAAAGTCCATCAGCTTTTTTTTTTAATATCCAGCAGACTGTTAAGTCACCAAGCACTTCAAGACTGTTGGAAATAATCTCTACATTAATAGAAAAGGAATTCCTCAAACACACTGCGGCCGCTTACCTTTAATACACTCGTTGGATGAGACGGAGGTGTATTTCTTGCTTTCGCCTGCACTGGAAGGCTTCCCTTCCTTGTAAGGTTGTTTACTGCTCTCACTTCTGCATTGCTCACATGAAGAGCCATCTGGAGGATGGGATTCTTCCTTCTTCTCCCGCGTTATCTTCTGGAAACGAGGATCTAAGTGTTCCAAGGAGCCTTTCACTTTCCTGCTGTTTCTCTTTTTTCTTCTTTTTCTTCTCCTTTTTCTTCTTGTTTTACGCTTGGGATTGGCATTGTCAAAGTGGAGCACACAGAAACACAAATCGTGAAGTCTGAAAGAAACATGCAAGTTTAAAAGAGAAAAAAAGATGTGGCACTTGTTGCCTATATGAAACTTTATTTATTTTACCACAGGTGATGATTTGCAGCATGTCAGCTATTTTGTGGTGCTTTGTGCACACGCAACTTACTTTAGATGTAGCAAACTTAAGCCCTCAGATTGGAGGACCACAGGTCCTGGTTTGTACACAGATCATTAACAATGGCTAGCTCTGGAATACGTGCAAGCAGAAAAAAACTTTTAACCTAATCCAGAATGGTGTACGGATGTGTTTCCAACTATGTGGTCCAAAGCTAGTGCTCTGAAACAATTCAGCAATAGCTTTCCTATCTTCACTGATCAACCTAACAACATGATCCCCAGCCAGCTGATGCTATCTAAGTAACTTAGAAACTACCAGAAAAAAAAAAAAAAAAAAAAAAAAAAAGAAGAAGAAAAAAAGAGAAGAAAAAAAAAAGGAGAAAAAAAAAAAAGAAGGAATACATGAGAAGCACCCAGAAAAGAATTAGGATAAAAAATGCGGAGTATGCTGGAATCCTTGCTTACTTGGAATCCTTCTCTCCATGTTTATCCTTAGACTTCTTTTTCTTCTAGAACTTGTGATATTTTTGCATTTTTTTCACCACCTAAAAGCTCCTTTTCTATCTTTCTGTCTTTCTATTTCACTTTCACTACCTTCTGCACGGGTAGATTTTCTTTTTCTGTTTCCTTCTGTTTCATTTTTCTGGCGACAGTTCTCCAAATGAGCTGACACAGGTGGAAGCGCATGTCTTTCACGAGAATGTCTTCCAGAATGTTGCTGAGATACCGAGCAACGATGCAAGTCTGCTCGGGGTGTGCTAAAGCGACGTCCATCTTCATCTCTCAAGAGGGAACCGTGAGGCCATCCACTTTTGTAATGATAATGCTTATGTGACCTGCCGTAGTAAGTTGCAGTCCATTTGTCAAAGGCTGCATCGCCGTGAGAGAACTTTCTCTCTCTACTGTCTCCTGTCGCATGAGGTGAATAGTAATCATTGTAATAGCTACATCTTTCCCACCTCCATGCTTCATCTCGATAGTATCTTTCTCTGCTCCAACTTCTTTCCCCTTTGGATCGGTAATATCTATTGCTACCTTGTTCTGATCTTCCTCCTCTGCCAGATCTGTACTTTGAATATTTGACTGCTCTTCTGCCATTCTCAGGGCTGTTTCTTTCACCAGGGAAAGATCTGCACCTGCTTCCCTCCCAGTGCTCCTGCTTGTGACGCTTTTGCTCAACAACTTCCACGCTCTGAGAACACCTCCTCTTGCTGGAAGGACCTGCTTTTTGACTCTCCTTCTCTTCACTAGGAGCATGTTCCCTCTTGCTTTGGTAATGCTCTTTCTCAGTGTTTTTAGTCTTGTCCTTTCTACCTTGGCATCTCTCTGCAATAGCTGAGGAGGAAAGCTTTTTAGAGCTACATTCAGTGTCACACTTGAGAGAGGAAGTTTGCCGCAATTTCTCACCAGGCTCAGAAGTCTCTTTGCCGTACAAAACGTTTTCTTTTGAAATGAGGTCACGTTCTTTTGATCTTCTTGGTTTCTCCTTGTCTCCACCGTCATCACATTGGTACTGTGCGAGGTATTCATCCTTCCCAGTAGATTTCGGAGGGTCCGCGACACTGCACAAAATAAAATCACATTTCTCACTTCTGCTGAAGGACGTGAAGATTAACAGTAAAACCTTCCAAAGGCAAACAAACAAACAAAAACCTCCAGACTACAGGAACACTTGCAGAGATATGCCATTTAGAAACCTCTCCTGTGATTAGGACACCTTCTTCAGCTCCCTGAGAAAGTGCTTTCTCCCCTCTTGCTTCTGAAGCCATTGCACTAAAAAAGCAAATGCATCCGTCTCCTTCCACCTGCTGCTCTGAGAAAAAAGGCATAGGGGCGAGCGGGGAACAGCCAGTGTTTCTCCAGACAGTGGAGAAAAATGGAAAAACATTCTATGAAGGAACACAAGTTCTCCTTGAGGCACCAACCTGCATCAGAGTGATATGCTCAGTGCTGATCATTAGTTCTGTTCGTAACGCTGGATATACAGCATGGAATTGTACTAATTTAAATCCTTCCATTAAATACTATTAGTAGACAGATAAAACCGTAACGAACTTCCATAAGGTCTTGTCTTAATCAGACTGTGCTCATTTTACCTCGTTTCCTCTGACAAGCTGTTCAGCTGGCTGGCTGTGAGGGACTCTGTGATGATTTCTCGATTGACTGAAGGCATAGCTCCAGGCATCTGCAATCAAAACGCACAAGTCAGCAGACAAAAAAATACTATTTGTAGTAGTACTGAGGACTAGTCTTGTCAGAATTTCTCCATTAAATGGTAAGCAAGACCGTTTTGAGTTGTATGCATTATCTACACTTCAAAGATAACCCCAACTCACCTCCCAAAATCTACTTTATGAAACTTAGGAATTTTTATCTCAGCTGAGCTTAAGTTGACAAGTTCTAATGTAAGCTCAGGTCTGCAAATTCTAATAGGATAATACCACAAAGTCTTACAATCACATTTGTGCTGTGTTTTCTCAGTATTTCACCTGAATTAGGAACACAATAAACACTCCCGAATACATCATAGGTGAGAAATTCTCGATGGAGCAAATCTATGTTTCAAGCAATCCATTTGTTTTAGAAAAGAACATCTCAGAAGGTTTAACAGGTTCAACTCGGCAAGTGGAATCATCAAGTTTCAGTCCGTTTTCTTTCGATTCATTAACTAACCTAATAGCACCATTTAGTGAATCGGTTTTTGGCAGCTCATGCTGGGATCTTCCTTCGTCAGCATTCTGACAGGAAGAACCGGAATGCTGCAATGTACGGACTACCTTTCCAACCAAAATTCCATTAGAGGACATTGCATTGCAATTCCTTTTAAATAAGCCCTTTGACTCCTCCTCAGATTTTCCTGAAGATTCTGCACCGTAAGGGACTGTGTTATCAGAGCTGAGTTTAGGATTTTCATTCACTGTTGGCTCCACAAAAATCTCATCAGAAACTTTTTTGCTTGTTTGCATTTGCTTCATTTGCATTACCGAATTTGTAATTGTGGATGAAGGAACAGCCTGGTAGAGATCTTCGTCCTCCGCAGCACTGCTAAGACAGTCAGGCTGTGACACAGTCCGACGAGCAGGCAATTTATTGTGAATACTGGTGGTGATCTTCTGTTTTCTTGACGGATCAGTAATTGAAGGCCTGGTAATTGTCTGGTTTTGAACACAGGCCATCGGTGGTGCTGAAGATGGCCTTTTTAGGGTGACACCAGTGGTCTTTGCGTCCTCTTTTATGGATCCATTTCCATTTAAACGGCTTGAATTCTGTATTTAAAAAGAAGAAATGGCAAGATGGATTAACGCAAACACTGCATTTAACATTTTGAAACACAAAACTCTCCTACTGAGTATTTCTACAAATGGTCTTAACACCTACAAAGAAAAACACACTGCCCTTTAAAGATAAATGCAAGTCCAATAAGCGTATTCAATTCCTGCTTTTGGTTTACAGCCGATTGGAATCAAATTAACATCATCTTTGAAAACCAGCCAAACAACTTAACATTACCTGCTGCTATTCCCAAATATATTTATTTTCCCCTTTAAACATACCCTGAAAAGCCTGAAGTAATTGTTCTGGTGCTCAGGAATAAGACAATTAGTTTTCCCTGTCTTAGCTAAAGTGACGACGATAGGAAAAACAAGTCCTCTTTTAAATGATTCGAGGATTAGTACACTCTGCTTAAATTGTCAAAGAGCGTAGCTCTCTGTGCTTTAGAAAGCTGTCTTGGAGGTATTAAGTAATGGAGTCGCATGGCTGCACAATTTAGCAGTAACCACTGTTTGAATGACTCTGGCTGTAGCATGAAGGCTGTGAAGAAAGCTGCAGCATGGGAAGGAAAACAAAACTAAGATGCTGAAAACCAAACAAAAAACCCCACACCAAACCCCAAACCCACTAGCAGTTTGGTGCCGTTACCTGCCCTCCCACTTCCCTGAATTACCTTAATCATATGAGGAAGAAGTCGTGGTCCCATAAATCCAGCCTGCTTACTATTAGCCCCCTGCTGACCAGGAGGGAATGAACAGGGATAAGATGGTGCTGGCAAGTAAAACGCACGTTCTCCAAGTGTCAAATCATAGCGCCTTCAGAAAAGAGCAGTGATCGTAGTTTAGTTTTTCTTTCAGCCTACTCTTGGATTAAATCCCATCCTATAATTTTAGAGGAACAGTTCATACGATATGGAAGCCTTCTCTACAGAAGGCTTCGCCAAGACTACAAACTGAAAAGGAGAGAACAGTCTTCCTACTAAGACTATCACTTTCAGAACAATAATTCATTCTTACATGACAGATGACCTTCATTTTTCTCCTTCTCTAAATTAGCCAGCTACAGGTAACACATAGATAGCAATTTACACAAGTGCTGCAGTTTCAGGCCAAGCAACAAAAGATAATAAATGACACAGAGAATTTCAGGTTAGACAGAACTGAATTAGACAAATAATAATCTTTCCCTGGGATAGCAAGAAAAACACTTGCAAAACAGAAAAATATCAATAACAGGAAAGTAAATCTCTTCTGAACACATGTTAAGATTTGTTATTACCTGATATAAAAAAGTATGTAAGCTTGCTGACCAAGAACTCTCTTAATGTCAGTACGGACTACTTTAGCATCATTCATCTGATACCAAAGTCCATTACCAGCCTGCAAATAAAGACAACCATTTCTTTAGGTGAATTGCACGTGTTCCAAATGAAATCACGGATAGGAACAAAATACACACGTGTCAAATAAAAATATAATGAAATCTTTTTCCCTAGAAACAGTAGCTGCTAGTCACGCTTTCACTGGTTTGCCAGCACAACCTTTACCCTGTTAGAAATGCTGTTGACTTCTACCTTTACATAGCATATATAGTGTCCTGAGTGACAGCTGACACCGTGATGTACCAGCACCGCGTATAAGGCATAGAGCAGTGGTTCTCCCATTGACTGTGACATGTAGGCTCTCAGGTCCAAATACTCCGGATATTTCACCTCCTAAAGAGAGACCAAGAAGATAGAAAATTATCCCAGAGTACTTCGTGGACTAGCCAGAGAAAAACACTTCCAAAAAACACAGACTAGAATTTATTTCTAGAATATATTTCTAGAAGATATTTCTTGATTCACTACAAATAAGTCTTCCCATAAACAATGTTTAAGACTAGAAGTTGCAGAGAACTGTTTCCTGATGAATCAGCCTTCTCAGAGGAAAGCATATGCTTCTTGTCAAGCGGGAACTTTATTGATATTAAGAGAAAGAATAAGCCATAGTCGTTAGTCTACAATTACTGTCTGAAAATATAAACAACTTTCAGCTTTGGGGGATGTCCCATTACACAATGATATAGTTGCATTACAGTGGTAAATATACCTTGTTGATCTTTCCACCTGTGAAATCTGCAAATCTTTTCAGTGATATTGTGAGAACCTTGGAAGAACGGTGTATGGTAAATCTCTTGGATGCAGGAACCATCTTATTACACCTTAAAAACAAGCAGAGATAAGTGTTTGAAGGCATCTTCTTTTTTCGCCCCCAAAACAAACTCGTTTTAATGTCTCACGCATGCCTATGCTATTTGAATGACATTTACTTGCATAATAGCTTGGTCTTTTTTCTTTTCATAAACCCATGCACTGCGTGTCAGGTTTGTTAATACAGTGAAGAAGGTAAATTCTCCCAAAACCCCGGGCATAGCAGGAACAGGAATCTCTCATGAAAGGGTATTACCAGGTTGGATGGCAAGGTACCATTTCTTGGTCTACAAAAGTGGCTATTTGAACTCCAATCCTGGATACATTCTTTCAGCTTTCAAGGGAAATACAAATAATGAAAGTGGAACGAGAGAGCCTTGGTCCCCAGGACTAGAAATTGCAAATAATCTCCAACATAGGTCGTCTATCAACATCAAAAATACAACAGAAGCACATGGTCATTCTACAGGAGGGAGACATTTAACAGTAGGAAGTCTTCATGTACTGAGCTTGTCTGGAAAGACACTGAAACTGTCTGCCATCCTTTGAAACACAATAGTTCAGTTTGATACATTGCCCGCTCCAAGGTAGGACCTACAGTGTAAGCAGTGAAAATTAGCCACTAGCCCAGAGAACAACGGAAACTGGGCAGTTTACATCAAGAAAAGTACTGTCGAGAGCTAATAAATAGAAAGAACAAAAGTATCTCTTTTTGAATTCTGATGGCAAAATACGAGCCAGAGAATTGCAAACCCATAGGGAATGCCTCTGAACAAGACTTCCCCCCTCCAAAGAAACAAAAATCCAAGTGTTTTATAAACTTCCACAAAACTCGTAAGTAGATCCAAAGTTTAGAGGTAGTCCAACAGAGTCATGCAACATATAAAACTGACATCTAGGATTAAGACCTAATTCGTCAAAATCTTACTCGCTACATTTATAGCAATTCTCTCCACCCAGCTCTTCAGGTTTCACAAAGAGTTCCAGAGCTCTGGTAACAGATGAAACCGCCTAGAGGAGCGAGAAAGAAGAGCGTAAAGTCACCGTAAATTCAAAATTCCAGAGACGTACTAGTAGTTTGTAAGAGAATCTTACTAACATACTCCAGCGATCTACTATGAGCACTGTGAAGAAGGAGGCAGAAAGAGCATGCTCAGCATTGACCTCACCTGGAAGTCATTTGACTTCGGAACAAATACTTTTCCAGTAGCCTAGACAGCATCTATAGTGTGCTTTGTCATCAATACTGGGGACAAATTCATCAGTCTAACAATTAGATGTACATTGGGGTAGAACAACAGAGAAGTATGACAGCATTATAATTTTTGCAGAAAGAGAATTCTTTCCCCTTAAACCCAATGCAAATGTGGAGACTATTTACATGGGTTCCACAGAAGGACAAAGTCCAATCCACTTCCTTAGCACCACCAAGCTCTTACGTTTTAACATTATATGTGGTTTGGTTTTTTAAGGTAAACAAGTTTAATTTAGAAAGTTAGGCATGTACTTAAACATCATGAATTATATTTAGAAAACATCTTACCTTTATATCCAAAGTGATATCAAGAAATGCCTCATACGTATCTGAAACTGCTTTGCAATTCAAGCACTTCACTGGAAGCAAAATATAAATGCTTAACCTTATGTGAAGGAGACTAACTGTCCAAATTCAAGTTGTTGCCAGATACTACTTTAGACAAACTACAGACTGCTTTACTACCGACAAAAGACACAGATCAGTTCTAAGGACAGGAATATTTTTTAAAGTACCTCTCGATCTTAGAAATCCTCCAAATATTTGATGAATGATGGTGGTAGCTTGAGAAGATCTGTCCAATCTGGAAATAAATTATAATCAGACCTCAGAAGATTTAAGGCGCAGAGTTAACTCTTCAAAGAGTTTTATGAAAACTAAGGATGATGTAGACTTTCGTTGCTGATAGTAAATAAGGCACTAAAAGGTGCTAGAGATCATTTTTGATAGTAAATAAAGGACTAGAAGGTGCTAGAGAATGTATGAAAGTGAACTTGTTTATGCTTACTCGGTGCTTCCATTCAAGCACGCTTCCTGCATAGCATCAACAGTATAGCGCAAGAACTCGTGTGCGTCTTCTTGACTGCCAAAACGGAAATGTTGTCCTATTCCTAAAGAAGAAGATGATAGTATTCACC
This sequence comes from Anas platyrhynchos, assembly GCF_047663525.1. Taxonomy (NCBI): domain Eukaryota; kingdom Metazoa; phylum Chordata; class Aves; order Anseriformes; family Anatidae; genus Anas; species Anas platyrhynchos. Next base: position 6,167,014 of record NC_092622.1, read on the forward strand.
TCATTTAAAAATGAAATCATTCTTGTATTTCTAAAATCTCTCTTCTTTCTAGTGTTAAAACCACTTATACACATCAAATAAGTATTTGAAGATTACAAGCTATCGAAAAGAAACACATCTGAAGCCACTTACGACTGAGATTACTGATGACATGCGTAGGCTCGATGGCATCAACAGTGCAACGCAGGGCCTGGTTAATGTGAGTCTCCATTGTGCACATCATGCAAAAATCTTGTTCACGACCTGAAGAGTGAAAGAAGAAAGCATCCCAGTCCAGCAAAATATCCATAACTACAAACAAACATCTAAGTAAAATTTAAACTATAGATACGATATCCACTCTCTTTGCTACATTCTATTCTCCCAAGATGCCAATGTCCCAACAGTCTTGTAACATTTCATTTCACACAACTTTACAGAATAAAAATATCCACTAAGCCTGTATTCAAATGCATTTTGTGATGAGAAATCTAAAAGACTACTGCAAAGTCACATTTGTAAAGGCTGACAGGAATGTGAACTCCACAGGCTGAAAAATGTATTACTCTCTAAAATTACTACTAAATGCATTACTGTCCAATGCACTTCATTATTCCCACGAAGCAATAAATGATCCTTTAATAAATAAATAAATAAATAAATAAATAAATTCATTCATTAAACAAACAGTGCATTAATTGCACTCCGTATGCTATTCGGAGCCCACTGCTAATACAGTGCTCAAAGCCAGCTTCTACAGGTAAAATCAGGCAAATAAGCTTGTCTCAGAATCACTGCTGTTCTTTCACCTTCAGAGCTGTCCAACAGATTTGAAATACTCTTAGAAAGTACTCACATGACTGGCCGTGCTCGAGAGAAAGCATGTAATTGGCAAGTGGGGGTGTGTAGGTCAAACACTGTAGAGTAGCATTAAGAAAACATGTGTTGCCAAGATTGTACAGGCCAACTCCAACACTTTGTGTTTCTCGCCAATCCATACAAATCTTCTCAGGTGGAAAAAGAATGCTCTGTGGTGGAGCAATTCCATCATTAACGACTGCAAGAAAGTTAAATTTAAAAAGAGATTTTGTTTGTTTGTTTCTAAGGAAGGTATTTAAAAAAATACTATTCTGCAGGAGCACCTAGAGGAGCTAGCTACAATCCAAGCCAGAAGAAAATTATTGCAGACAGCTTTAATACCGCCAAATTCAAATTGGCTGGTCAACACAATGTTTTGGGGAAAAAAAAAAAAAAAAAAACAGCTTTCGTCAACCATTTTAATTTTTCTAAGGCAAGGCTAACTGCCATTCTGTTTGTAGTACCTAATGCCAAGTTCCTCTCCATCTATAATCTTTAACCTGATTAACTCAACTACTGTTTTTTTCCTTATTATAACTTAAACCACAAGCTTAGACTTGAAATTATACGGAAAAAAGGTAAAAACTAGTAACTAGGAATGACGGTACCCCTACAGATACCAGATCTTTTCCTGAGCAATGTTATCATTCAAAAAACGTGTGAAAAATGGAAGCTGTGAATAGCAACAATCAAACACTTTTCTTTGCAAAACGGAAAAGACATGGATGAATCTGTGCATTACAAAAAGCTCCCCATATTTCTCTGTTGACTGTAAATATATCAAAATTAATTTCTGTAACATCAGTCACTTCAGTTGCCTTAGGGGATTCGCTTTTGAAGTCTTTGTTCACACTAGTCCCCTTCTCTATCAGTGCAACAAGTAAGAACTGCATTTTCTACTTTTGCTTTGAAGAAAATGGAGTCAGGATAAAGCTCACACTTACTTAGATCTCTTGGGGCAAAAGCCTTAGATTTTTCAGATGATCTACAGTAAATAGCACCTCCACGTCCTTGGGCCACAGAGACTTGGCTTGAATCTTCTGCAGGCGGTATCTGGCCCCAGTTTGCGGTGCGTGACATCAGTATTTTAGTACTTGGTTTCTTGGATTTGCCAGACCGCCTTGAAGAGGGCTTTTTAGACTTTGAAGATTTGGGCTTCTTAACTACAGTCATTGTTGACATCTGCGACAGAGACAGAAGTTCTGGTTGACGTAAGAATATCAAGAAGCATTCCAAGAAGAAAAGAATAGCAGAAGTCCTGTCACTTAATCTCAAAGAAACAGCCTTAAGAACTAAATCGCTGGTATGAATGATTTAAAAAGAATCCCCAAACTAAACACACAAAGTGAAAATTTCCATCTAAACTCTATCGGTATTACTTTTAGCTTCTGCAGAACTAGTGGCTGATGCCATTTCTTTCACTTCCGTAGGATTTTAATCCATTACAACTCTGGAGTCTTTTTAATATAAAAATGTAGAAGACATTCTCTGAGGGGAATCAGTTATTTATTGATTTCCAGAGTTGCACAATTATCTGTTAATTATTACCTATGATCTAATAGATAATTGTTGCAATTATCTATTGCTGGCGTTAGTAATGGAACACTATTACTTCACTGCCTGCGTTTTTCTGTTTCGTGTGCACAAAGGTACCCAGAACTCACTGCTCCTTTTCTTCTGTCTTTCCAGGGATCGCCCTCTACCTCACTGTCTACTGCACCAATCATGAGGGGGTTGTTGTTATTCTATAATGAGCCTAGCTTTTAAATACACCTTTTCTGGGCGTCACTTTGTGATAGCAAGTTAATTTGTGAGGGCTCCTCAGTCTACATCATGTGGTCGCTTTTTCCAGGTGAAAAAGCGGAGCCGTAAGTGGCAGTACACTAAAGCCCTGGCATGTTGAGATCCAAGAAGAGAGATGTTTGGCCCTCCTTCTCACTCCTGGGAACCATATACCTCAAAACCCACAGAGGATGGGCTATATCTCAGAGAAATCTTGGGAAAGGAGAGCATGAAGAGCACGTTTGCAAATTTATTTCTCCCTGGGCTTCTTCTGCTTCTCCACGAAATACGAGTTTGAATATAACTTTGGCAGCAGTACTTCTGGTGTTTTACTCCTACCACATTTAAAACTCCTACAAAAAACTGAAATGTTAGACTAAAAAGCAGCTCTTTCCGTTCTGCTTTGTAAAGTTGCACGTTTTCCTCATGCAAAACAACAGGGCAATGTAAGCTAGAAATGGAAATGCTGAATGTAAAACAAAACAAAACAAACCTCAGCCCTCCAGGACAAAAGCCAATAACTGCTACAAAGTCCTTTTTAAAATGCTGATTAGGTTTCAAGGTGATACCGCTTTAAATAAGCATAATTGTGTGTCCGTAGGCAGAAGCATCCATGACAGGATGAACTTCTATACTTCATGTTTTGTTACTGTCTTACTGTAGCACACAGGGACTTGTTACCTATAGGGAAACCACTAACCTAATGGAGCGTTTAAAACATAAGCTAGTTTGTTATACCAAAATGACTGAGAGAACAAAGCATAAAGTGCTTTCAGATTTCTAGCACGCCTTGATTGCTATCCATTAAACTTCAGACACGTTAAACAAAACACAGTAAATAAGAAAACTCCTAGTCCCACAGCTGGCAAATTATGTGCAGAGGTTGTAACTAGAACTTTTTTCCCTTGACATTTTACATTTAAGATTGATTTTAAATCCATTCTATACACACTTTCCGTTCCTGAAAAAACAATACGCAAACCTGAAAAATGCATTTACACGAGAAATGAAGTCGTCCTTGTCCGACTGGAAGACTAAGGTGACAGCTCCTGGGCTCAGGGATTTTCAGATAAGCTCCGATCTTCACCAGTGACAGCTCCTTTTTTCGGATTGAAAGAGAAAATGTTTCAGCAACACACTGAAAACACACTTAAGGGACAAGAAACAAAATTAAGACTGTAGTGAGAAGGAGAAAAGAAAAACAATACTGGGGAAGAAAGGAAAAGGTAAAGGAAAAAGGAAAAAGGAAAAAGGAAAAAGGAAAAAAGCCTTGATCTTTATACTGACCAACGAGATAAGCCTTACACATTTTTAAGTTTATTTTTGACAACTGATTGAGGCGTTACCAGGTATTAAGTACGATTCAAGAGCAAATATTAACACTAGAAAGAAGAAATCCGATCCACCACCACCGTTTCAAAATACATCCATTTCTAATGTGGAGATAACGTCTCTCTGACAAGGTAGTAGAAAAACTGTAAATACCGACAGAGCTTCCTCTCCCGATGTTCCATATACATACCGATGCTGTTCCTACACCTACGCTCTGAGCATAAATTTATGTTGACATGAGTATCGGGTGTTACTCCTCTCTTTGTTTGCCTTGAGAGACACACCTCTTGTCCACTGAAAAGTAAACTCAAGATTCCAGATCAGTTAAGACAGTTGCTATCCCCCCATTCAGAGTTTTGCAGCAGCACTGTTCAGATGTGTTTAGCAGTCTCTTTAGAAAACGTTATCACTTAGGACCTGCTTCTCAGTAGGTACACGTTTGGCCTCCGCTTAGCAGAGAGTCAATCCCAGCTTAAGCTTTCGTACAAGAGCCCCTTCACGAAACGGACTTGGGCCCTGACATAACTGAGCTTAACCTTTAACCTTGAAGCTTCCTTAAAGAAGGAAGCAGCACCCAGGCCAGGAAATAGAAATTAATCGTCACTTTACCCTGAAACGCAGTGAGCTATTCTGTGCTGGCAGGATTGCTGCCGGGCTGGCCGACGAGGCGGCGGGCAGCTCCCTGGGGCCACAGGGCCTGTCACAGGGAGCCGCCGGAGGTCTCCAAGGTCCGGGAACAGCGGCAACAGCGGCAACAGCGAGGACAGAGGGGACAGCAGCAACAGCAGCAGCCACCTCAGCCAGGGCCGTCTCCACAACCGCCAAAACGGTCTCGGAATGCTGCCGAACTCGGAGCTCCAGCGTGACGCCTTTTGAACCTGGCCGCTGGAAGGACCTGCTTTTTGACTCTCCTTCTCTTCACTAGGAGCATGTTCCCTCTTGCTTTGGTAATGCTCTTTCTCAGTGTTTTTAGTCTTGTCCTTTCTACCTTGGCATCTCTCTGCAATAGCTGAGGAGGAAAGCTTTTTAGAGCAACATTCAGTGTCACACTTGAGAGAGGAAGTTTGCCGCAATTTCTCACCAGGCTCAGAAGTCTCTTTGCCGTACAAAACGTTTTCTTTTGAAATAAGGTCACGTTCTTTTGATCTTCTTGGTTTCTCCTTGTCTCCACTGTCATCACATTGGTACTGTGCGAGGTATTCATCCTTCCCAGTAGATTTCGGAGGGTCCGCGACACTGCACAAAATAAAATCACATTTCTCACTTCTGCTGAAGGACGTGAAGATTAACAGTAAAACTTTCCAAAGGCAAACAAACAAACAAAAACCTCCAGACTACAGGAACACTCGCAAAGATATGCCATTTAGAAACCTCTCCTGCGATTAGGACACCTTCTCCAGCTCCCAGAGAAAGTGTTTTTTCCCCTCTTGCTTCTGAAGCCATTGCACTAAAAAAGCACACGCATCTGTCTCCCTCCACATGCTGCTGCTCTGAATAAGAGCCAGAAGATTCAAAACCACCCTATTTGGTCTCCCCACATAGCCGAAAAAAACACCAGTTGAAACAGAGTTTTCTACCTCTCTCCCAAGAATTTACATTCACATATCTTGTGACTGCAAAAATAGAAGGCGGGGCTCAGGAGGAACAGCCAGTGTTGGAAATGAAAAAAAGCAGCCCGTTTCTTCAGAGTCTTAAGCCTATGCTACTAAGAAAAAACAAAACAAAACAAAACAAAACAAAAAAAAACAAAAACAAGAGGAAAGGAGAACAACAGCGGGAAATTTACCTATCCACAGGTGTTCAATTGCAAAGCCTCCGCTGGAGGATCAACAGCTGTGAATTCAGCGTGCTTAGGAGAAATCAGATCTACGTCTGAACCACAACTATTTCAGTAGCATCACTAACTTATGTTACTCTGAAGAAGCAGTCAGCACCGTTTCTATGTTAAGAAATAGCTGAACAGTCTGTTATTCACAGGAATTATTCAGGCAGGCTTCTTTAGGAAGGCTGGGTTTCACTAGAACATTGCTCCGCAAGTCCCTTCTATTCCTTTTCCCCGTAGAATCTGGGGATGTTTCAGCTAAAAAGGAGGGCAGAAACACTCTCCGTAGGTCTCCACCATGTAGTAAAACAGCGCTGCGTACCTGGTTAACCTCTGCAGCCAGCAAAGCATTTCTATTTGCAGCAGTGCCCTGACCCCAGCCTCTTGCTGAGCTCCGTCCTGTGCTGCTCGGATGCTCCCGCTGCTCAGACACGGGGGCTTAGAGAGCCACCGGGCCAGCACAAGCCCCCGAGCTCACTGTCAAACTTCACTTTTGGCATCTTTCACTTCACCAGCGCCGCCGGACGAGGAGCCCAGCAATGCCTGACGCCGCTCCGGGCTCACCTAAACGCGGGGCAGGAAATTCAGATTCAAAGCTGCGAAGGTTTTTCTTAGTGAAAGCATGGAATGAGTGGCCATCGGTGACTAACCTTACAGGAAGGCATTCACTTTGTGAATGCTGCAGTGAGTGAAGACTGAAGGCGTTTTCTGAGTGACCTAAGGAGAGCCCTCCCCGAAAAGCAGGACGTTTTATTGTCTATGTAACATCTCCTTTGAAGGCTCGAGCATGAGATACACCAGGTTTAAAATCTCAAGACACGGATCTGCCACCACAGAAGCAATACATTTCATCTACTAAGCCTAAATACCGTATTTTGCCTCCTCTGTAGGTTTAAAAAAACACGGCCATGCTTGAAGGAATGCATTCTCAGATATTCTACGTATTTACAGTGCTTTAATTAATACCACAGACATGTTGTGCTGTTGAGGGGAATTTGCAATTACATTTTCATTTCCAACCAAACGCAGCCTGACACAAATTGGGAGCAAAAGGAACTAATCATCTGGAAGCCGGGATATGCATCATTCGCCATTTTCTAAGAAAATGACAAAAATATAAAACCCCAGCAGTCTGAGAACGTGAGCACTGAGGTAAAGGCCTGATCAAACAAACGCGCACAACTATGATTTGTCCTTTTAACTCAGCAAAAGTCTGCAAACTGCCATGGTAGCAAATGAGGAGAAGGAGCTGGTATTTACAGAAGTTGCAGCTGAAGATTCAGATAAACCATTCGGGTCGATGCTCCCTTCCTGCAGGTTTAAGCTGCGGTCACATTGCCTATTTCAAACCCTTTTGATTTCTACCAGTCACCCCAGATCCCACCTATTTTGCACGTTTTCCAATCAATGAATTCGCTACATGATTTCTGGGGCAGAAGAGCAGGCCTGGTGAAGAGGAGCATGCCTGGTGCCATCATTCAATCAAATCAAAAGCGTCCAGGAGAAGCCCGGGGTGTGGTACTCACAGAGAATGTTTGCGAGCGGCCAAGTTCAGCAGAAGAGAATAGGCAGGACTGGAAGCCCAGGGGAACGAGATGCATCTGTTGTTGCAGGCAGCCCCAGCAAAATGTTACAGCTTCACTAGCCTGGGGCATGATTCCCCCCTTCCCTTTTCACAGCCAAGTACAATATTAGCTTGCCTTTTCTTTTTTTTTATTATTATTATTATTATTATTTTTATTTCTTTTTGCCATCGTCAGGCTGAGGCCGGCTGAGAATATTTTGTGTCTAGACTAATAAATGTTTGTGCAGATTTTGCAAGAGCGGCTTATGGGAACAGAATCCACTTTTTGTTTTCTGCTGGAGGAAAAAAAATAAAATAAAAATAAAGGAGGAGCATTAAAAGCAACCAAGCACCCCCGTGCATTTGTTTGAAATTGCATATTACGGTGCTGCTATTTTATGTGCAATCAATACATAATTTGGAAGAAAAAAATGCTTTTAAAATTCAGAGCTACCCCTGAGCAGCTACGGTTCTCTTGGAAACTGAAGGAGGAGTCTGAAATGATTGTTCTTTTGTTTGCCTCCCCCAGTGGGAAAGGCAGCACACAAGTAGAAACCACTGTGCTTTGAGGCGGCATGAATCATTAAGAATAAAGATTCCTCCCCCCCCTCCCCCTCCAATTAAACATGAGATATTAAAACTGAATCTAGGACAAAGGTAAACTAAACAGACTCCTTCCTTCCCAGGCAGTCAGTGGGTTAAATCAAATATCAAAGGGGCAACATCAACCTTATAACTTCCTCTGCCGAAATTAAAAAAAAAAATAAAGGTAACTTCTATTTTGCCTGCCCCGACCCCAATCGCATCGCCCGAATGGGTGCAAACTGCTGGGATATGTGAGGGCCCAAGCCTATATTTTCCCTTTTTCATATTTGTTGGAGGAGGGCGGGGTATCTCCAGATGAAATGGCTGACCGAGCTTTTTATTTCCTCGCTTTGGGTGGAAATGACTGAATCTTTCCAGGCAGCGGAGCAGTGCTTGACCGGCTCCCTCGGCCTCCCCGCGTGGGAAGAGCTCTGCCAGGAGCAGCCCGCGTAACCCTCAGATGCCAGCCCCATCAGGATTAGGTCCAGCAATGGGATGTTGGCTCCTCTAAGTGAGGACGCATCCTCTCGAAACACATACACAGAGATTTAAATGAGATATTCCCAAGAACACCTGCCTATTCTTTCAGCACGTGTGCAAAGAGTAAATTCATTTTACTTCATTCCTCTTTTTCTCAACTCTCCCCTCCTTCCTCCGGAAGGAAACAGCCAAGCAATATTAGCAGGGCCTTCCTTTTCCCCTGGTGGAGTCCAAGAACGCGAGAATTGAGAAAAGCGACTTGTCAGGAATCAAGTTTAAGAAGAGTGTTTGTGGACTGCGAGGTAAAATACCGGAAGCTGTAATCAGAAACACAACTTTTAACTAAAAAAAGCTTCTTTCCATTGTAAATTATTCCAGTTAGTGAAATAACAAATTAGTTCTCTGCTCAGCCACAGCCTCCTCCACCAAATTTAAGTAAAACCTGCAAAGAAGTCAAAGTTGTAAAACATTTGTCAGATGCAAGGGGCAGCGTTGCGTGGGTTAGCATCACGCTCAGATGCCCACAGTACCAACAGGTGCTTTCTTTCCAGAGGCACTGGCTCCTCCACGAGTTCCCCGCACGAAGAACTGAAGAAGCTGCAGGCAGGGTGAGCCTTCCTCAGTCCTCATCCTCACAGCAAGGAGTACTGGGGATGGGGAGCTGTGTTTCGGCTTGCTAAGAAGCAGAAACCCCCCGAGTTTTCAGGCGGGCTCCGCTCAGCTCCCCTTGTGACTGCTGCTCGGGACACGACCCTGCCTTGCTCAGCACCCTCGACTCCAGCAGGTGCTGCTGCTGGCAGCTGCCCTATGTATATAAAAAAAGAAGAAACCAACACAGTATTTCCCTGCTTTTAAGTATATCCCAAAGATTTACTAGGCATTGTGACGTTCTGCAGAAGCCCACAGCTGTAACTAAGGTTTGTGGGGTGTAGAGGGGCTGGGGGCTAAACAAGGCCAACAAGAGCCACATCTCCTCCCCGTTTGTCTCCCCTGTACTCTTTTTAGGACATCCAACATTCCCAGATCTCGTTTTGTCCCAGTGACCAAACAGGAGCCTGGCACTCATGCACTACGCCTTAAAACCTCTACAAATTGTGCGCCTAAGTCACAGCACTCATTATAAGCCGGCAGCTCTTTCTGGTCTCACAAACTATATGTGGCTTGAGAGATGCTCTCCAGATTCAGGGCGCTGAACACCTGCAGCCTTTGCCATAACCATGACAAAGTTCAGGAGCTCCCTGCTGGCTCCAAGGCTGGCTCCAGCAGCGGCTTCAAGCTGTGGGTCAAGAAGGCCAAGACACCCAACGAGAACCTGCAACACCAAGTGGCTTTCTGGAACGGCTCCAAACACAACTGGAAGCCTGTTGGTTTTTTTGGAAGTGAGCTCTTGTGGACCTGTTAGGTGCAAGCAGAAGTCAGACTCTCAAAGCATGTTTGCATCATTAAGCTCTCCATGATCTATCTCCAAGGTCTTCTAAGAGCTAGTAGCAACGTGGTCAGAGTTCTTGCCTGTTTTTCCCTTCACGTTCTTCCACGTCAGCAGCCCTGTGCTCCCTTTGGGCTGACTTCCAGAGCTGGGTAGAAAGGATCCCCTGGAAGCAGAGATGCTGCTTGATGCAACACCTTGCAGCTCACTGCACTCTGAAGGGTACACGAAAAGAGGTGAGTGGTCCTGGTGTGGTTCCTTCCAGCTCTCAGAAAGGCAAGAGAACTGGAAATGAACCATCAGCCAAAGGGAGGCACGGCGCAGCCTTGCGAAATGCCATCTGGCTGCTACAGGATAAGGAAAGGAGGCATTTTTGGTGGCTCCCATCTCCACAGAAAAAGAAACAACTATTTATGCAGCAGAGTGGTTGGAGTATTTCAGGAGGCCCTGAGCTACCCCAAAAACCAACAACGAAACCACAAACCAAACCGAAACCAAACCAAACTAACATGATGGACTGCAATAAAAGATGAAAATCAGAATTAATACTACCAATGACAATAAAGATGTTGAAAACTTGAGTCATCACATCCCTTGTGTAGACTGCAGGAGGAAGCACCTTTAGTGCCTGATGTGACAGTGTCAGAAAGTTAATTAATAACACCACAAAACTGGATTCCTGTGAGCACACACTCGGCAAAGGTGATACAACCGACAGCCGGACTTGAACACTGATACTGGTACCTGACTGGGAAACAGCGAGGAAACAAAGGGAGGAGGGGAAACCGTGCTATCCTGAAAATTGCATCACTTGTTTACAAGTCACCGGCAACTCCGAGGCAAACCATCTCGGGCATTTATGGATCAGTGACCTCACGTCTCTGGCACAGGACGGAGAGGGAATACCGACCGCTATTCACAGAAGGGAATAGCGCGTCCAGGCCCTCCTGCACTCCGCCAAATGTGGTCAGAATGTCCCCTCCCCTCATCACCCCAAAACTTATCACGTAGGACTTCTATTAAACAGACCCCAAAGAGCTCGTTCTGTCAATTTTGCAACAGGCTCAGCATTTCTCAAAATTAGAGAGGCTAACTTCATAATATACAAAAATACTGCATCTGGCACAGGGGAATTCTCAGCTAGACTTCAGCCTTGAGACAAAGCGAAACTGACCATAGAAATAGAGATTGGCCAGAGCTCAGCCACAAGAGAGTATGCCTCCGTTATATTTATTATGTGCAAACAGAACTAGAAAAACAGTTTACACTGACTTGCTGCTTTAGAAGTTAGTTCCATAAAGATGGAAGAAATTCTCAACTCAAACTTGAAGAAAGCATCAGACTTCAAAACCAGTCGTAGATCTTTGAAGTAAGACTGTTATGAATTCAGAAGTCACATCCAAACAAAAAGATCATTTATATTAATGGTAACTAGATTAAAAAAAAATTAATCCTGTCCCTCAGGCTTTGTAAGTGACTGGGGGAAAAACAGCGCAAGGATAGTAATAAGCCTAAGTGAAACACCACAAACTGCTAAGGGAAGCAAAAGACCCAAAGAAACAGCCTTTTTGGTACATTAGGAACAAAAGGAATCCTAACAACAGCACAAAGTCCATCACTTGACAGAAATTCTTCAGCGTAGAGAAATTTACAAAAGGCAGAACCGTTCAAAACCAAGCTCTAACAGGCTCCAGGGACGCATGGACACGCAGCAATAAACATCGGTTTTCCCAGTAATAACCAGCAGAGATAAATGACGACAATTACGGCTAGCAAACGGAGCGCTGGATGCAGCTGAAACAGGCACAGGTCATCGAGGGCTTGGCAAGAGAAGAGAGAGCCCAGGAGAGCCACAAGAAGCATTCAAGGAGTAGGAAAGCCTCACAAAGAGAATGCGTGCCCTACCTCCAAGTGTTATGTCTCAAACTTGTCTTTGTTAAACAAGCACAGTGCACAGGTGCTTTACGGAAATGCAAAGGGCTTTTTGGCTGAGGAAAGCTAGTAAGACTGCCAGCCTGAAGTTAGCAGTCACCTCGTTTAGAAAAAATGGCACCTCCTTCTAACGAGCTCCGGAGAACCCAATTAACAGCGTAACTGGAAGAGGCTGCCTTGCTGGCAATGTTTCAAGATGGTAACAAATGGGTTTTCTACATAATGTCTGCTTGTTCGGGGAGGTTTGGACTTACAGCCTATGGCATTTAGGTCCTGGGGTTTGCCTCATACAGGTTGTTCTCCACAGCTGGACCAGGTTCCTCAGAGCACCCACCAGCTCCTCGTGCGTGAAACCCCTCTGAGCAAACACCAACACAGCACAGGCTGCTGCTTAACACCAGCAGCGCAGCTTTCCAAACTCCCCTCTCCTTTCCCCCTCCAGCGGGCTGCTCGTGTTCACCTCAGGCCTTCCACAACAAAGCCCCCTTTGCACGGATCGCCGTGCACTTTGACAGCCCCAAGGCGCTCTCTGGGGCGCCTGTCCCGGCTGGGACCGCCACCTCAGCCTTGACTCACCCTTCAACGAAGCCAAACTCCTCCGTCAAGCCTGACAGGGAGCCCCAGCACCTACCGGGCAGCGCTGACAGCCGCAGCCTCTCCGCTCCCTCAGCGCCCCGCCGCCGCCTCCATTAGGTGCCTCGCCCCGCCGGCTGCCGATCTCCAGCGCCACGCAGCACCTGGGGGTCAGCCGGGCGTCAGGGCGGCCCCTGGTACCGCAAAAGCCCCCGGCAGGGCTGGGGACATGGCCCCGCTCCCCTCCCACCGCCACACCGAGCGCGTGTGTGTATATATAGAGGGGGGGGGAGCCCGGTCTCGGCTGGCTCCGTCCCGTTTCAAGGCACGGAAAGCGAAGTTGCTCGCCCTGCCCGTGTGCCCCCCATACCCCCGGCTCTGTCACAGCCCAACCACGCCCCGTTCACCCCTCACAGAGCCGGGGAAGGGGTGCTCGCAGCCGCCCCTCTCCTCAGGACCGGCCGGGGGAGCTCCTCGCCTTCTCCCCGGGGGTCTCCCGTGGCCGCTTGGGGTCGCCTCCCGCAGCCGCCTCGCCCCCCTCTCCTCTCAGCCCCGCCGCCTGCCTCCTCCTCCGCCGCCGCCGTTTTGTGTCTCTGGGAGTCGTCCGCTGCCGGCGGGGCGGGCGCTGAGCCGTCCCCGAGTCCCAGCTCCGCCGGCCGCCCGGGCCCTCGCCTCGCAGCCCGCGGAACCCACTCGCATCCTCCTGGCACCTCGCAGCTTCCCCCCCCCGTCCCCGGGAGGGTTTGAGAGCCGGGCAGGGCCAGGCAGCCTCCCCCTGCAGGGAGCAGGGCGGAGCCACTCCGCCCGGCAGGCGGCGGCCGGCCCGGCCCGGCTCGGCTCGCCTCGGCTCAGGGCATAAAGGCGCTGAGGGCGCCCGCCTCCCCGACCTCGGCTTCTTCTCCAGCCCCGAGTTCCCCTCAGGTGCCTGGTGCTGAGGGAGGAATGCCCTCCGGGGCTGGCTGGGACACCCCCAAAACCTTTGGAGAAAAAACAAACAAACAGCGAACAAACAAAAAACCTACCCCCAACCCCCTTTTTTTCCACCTCCAAGTTGAATAAAGAGGAGCTCTTCCTTCAGTACGTGTCCAGATATCTTAGTCTACGCTTCGCTTTAACTCCCACTACGTACTTCTCTTCAATACCGCTGCTTTTAGCAATGTTTTTACCTCAGACGCTAAAAGTTGATCTTTTCCCCAAGTCAGAAAAACCAGAATGGGGCTTCTGGGAACCCTTAGCTGTGACAGCTGTTCATGTCCAACCTAGATTTACTCCTTTATATATATTTAACTGTGAAGGTCTTCTTCTCTCCAGACTAATAACGGGGAGAAGTTTGCCCAAAACTTTGAAGAGCAAAAGTTTTGATGCCAGGAACGCTCCTGCTTCCTCGTTGCCTGTCATTCCCTTTTAAGTATGAAATTTTCCAGTTGCAATGCAATGAGCTGACTGTGGTTCCAGAGGTAAAGATGCATTTAGGATACCAGGTTTTCAACATCGTCTTGAAGTGGATAAGAAGAAACACATTTTTGCCTCAATGATATTTTTTTTTCCTCTCCTTTGCCTGGAGATGCAATGAAAGCTTCCTGTTGTCCGCTCAACACAGGCATCTTCTTCACGGTAGCTTTTTAAATACAGTGCTAACAACACAGCTCTTTGTTCCCTTCTGTACATCTACTGAAACGCAGATTAGGTGCCAGGCGTAGGTCAGTCTTGGAAAAAGCTGCCACCCCTAACACACTGACGGAAACGTCGGCATTGAGTTGCACCTGGCTCACGATTTGCCAGTGTTTGCCTAGAAAGCTCCATGGTTTATATAGCATAGATAGATCCTGAAACAATTGAGAAAAGTTAGACTTGGAGCACTGTGTCCAGCAGTTCTGGGCTCCCCAGTACAAAAAAGACAGGGGTCTCCTGGAAAGAGTCCAGCGGAGGGCAACAAAGACGATAATGGGGCCTGGAGCATCTCCCCTGTGAGGAAAGGCTGAGAGACCCGGGGCTGTTCAGCCTGGAGAAAAGACTGAGAGGGGATCTCCTCAATGTGTATAAATATCTGAGATGTGGTGGACAGAGGGATTTGGCCAACCTCTTTTCAGTGGTTTGTGGGGACAGGACAAGGGGCAATGGCCACAAAATGGAGCCCAGGAAGCTCCGCACCAACATGTGAAAGAACTTCTTCACGGTGAGGGTGACGGAGCACTGGGACAGGCAGCCCAGGGAGGTTGTGGAGTCTCCTTCTCTGGAGATATTCAAGGCCCATCTGGATGCCTACCTGGGCAACCTGCTCTAAGGAACCTGCTTTGGCAGGGGAGTTGGACCCGATGATCTCTGCAGGTCCCTTCCAACCCCTACAATTCTAACAAAAAGGACTGGTTCATATTCATACTGGTGCCACAGTGGTGGAAGACGCTTATTAGACTGGCCTAGAAACCTGAAGTAATGTGCTCAGGAGTGCTAGCTAGTATCCCAAAAACTCAGCCCTGTAGAATGCAGTCACGGGAGAAAGATGACAATGCACTTACAACAGATTAGGAAAAAAGCTAGGAAGCAGAAATGGATATTTTTATGGTGTACTCTTTTGAGCACCTCAGAAGTTCTTGTCACCTGTCTTGTCTGTGATTCCTCAACTTCATGTTCATTATATAAAGGATTTCTCAAAAAGTCATTTTAGAGAACAAGAAAAGCAAACCATATACACAATCCCATTAAAAATGTCAAGCATAGATAAAAAACATCATACGATGGGTGAGCAATGTCTGACGGGTAGGGCTCAGAGGGTTATGGTAAATGGGGCTACATCAGGCTGGTGGCTGGTCACCAGTGGGGTCCCCCAGGGCTCCGTTTTAGGGCCAGTTCTTTTCAATGCTTTTATAAACAATTTGGATGTAGGACTAGAAGGTGTTTTGAGCAAATTTGCTGATGACACTAAACTTGAAGTTGTTGACTGTTGAGGGTGGAAAGGCCTTGCAGAGAGATCTGGACAGATTGGAGAGCTGGGCGATCACCAACCGCATGAAGTTTTACAAGAGCAAGTGCCGGGTCCTGCACCGGGGACGGGGCAACCCTGGTTATATGTACAGACTGGGCGATGAGATGCTGGAGAGCAGCTCTGCAGAGACGGATCTAGGGGGGTCGTGGTTGACAGCAAGTTGAGTATGAGCCAGCAGTGTGCCCTGGCAGCCAGGAGGGCCAACCATACCCTGGGGTGCATCAAGCACAGCACTGCTAATCGGTTGAGGGAGGTGATTGTCCTGCACTGCTCCGCGCTGGGCGGCCTCACCTCGAGCACTGTGTGCAGTTCTGGGCACCACAGTACAAAAAGAACATTAAACTGTTGGAGAGTGTCCAGAGAAGAGCTACGAAGATGGTGAAGGGCCTTGAGGGGAAGACATATGAGGAGCGGCTGAGGGCACTGGGCCCGTGCGGCCTGGAAAGGAGCAGGCTGAGGGGAGACCTCATCGCGGTCTACAGCTTCCTCATGAAAGAATCATAGAAACACAAGGTTGGAAAGGACCCACAAGATCATCTAGTCCAACCATCCTTCTATTACCATTACTACCTATTACTAAAATAGCAGTAAGCACAAATGAAAGCTTAAGAACACTTTCTATTACTATAAAAATAAATAATTTGTAATACATGGTTAGTAATATTTAGCAAACAGTGTGCTACCACCATCACAACGGCCTATTACCCCTTCTAGCTTCAGAGGCATCCTTACACATCCAAAATAGAGAGGAGGATATAAACTATATGGATCTCTCTCAGCAGTGGTTTCACAACAATTAGAAGGAAGAAACAGTTGCTGAGAAGCCACAACAAGCTCAAGTTAATTTCTGGACTTTGAATAATTGCTCCTTAAGTTCTCTCTCTCTCCATACAGTAGAGCACGCTCCTGACTAACTTGTACAGTGCACTCTGAATAGGAGAGATTTGTTTGCCTAAGCTAAAGGAAGAAATAGAAAACCAAGAAAGCTACTTAACTTTTAACACTTAAATTAAATGTTAAGTTACAAAAGTTCACAGGCCATGAGATAACATAAATAAATCCCTTCTCGAGCTAAAAGATCTCTTTTTTTTTTTTCAGGAGCGGCCTCCCTGAATCTAAATAATCCTCTCACAGGCAGAACAGAATGTCCGTTCTAACTCTTTATCAGATGTGGAAGAAGAGATCAAGATGACTAGTGCCTAAAAAAAGAGGCACTCTCTTTTCAAGGCAGACTGATCGGCACAACAAATTTCATCTGTTCTCAAGCACAAGCAACTCTAAGATAAATGGGTTCAAGGATCTTCAATGTGAAGAGTGAATATCCAAGCGTATACTGGGAACACCTGACTTGGACCATGGACGCCTCACACAGATTTCTGAGGAGTTCGGACAACTCCGAAATCATCTTTTACAGGAAGAGACCAGAGAATTTGACTCAGTGTAAAACTGGCACAGGCAGAAATCTCCCCAATTACAGATGCTCAAGCGCATTAGTTAAAAAGAGATTAGAGTGTGACTAGAGAGAAGTCTCAAACTCTTGTTATATACTTAAATTTCTCTCCAAGGATGGAACAACTGCTATCACCGTGCATGACTGGCTGTAGAGGGAGAGAGTGAGTGAAAGACTTAGAAAAGCACCTTCCCTTCGTAGTCCTCCCGCTCCCAAAATGGTTCCCAAGGAAAACTACTGACAGACTAAGGTTAACTGCTTTGAAAGGGCTGTGTGGGTGGACCCATTGTCTTCAAGTTCAAGCTTTTTCCTGCAGAAACTGCCAACAGTTATGCCAAATATAACAATTGTTTTGCAAGGTGGATAAACGTCTTCCAGACTGAAAGGGAGAAGTCGTACTGTTGTTGTCTGTGCACAGACAGCTAAGCAGTGAAGAGCAATGCTAAACAACCACGATACCCCAGAACACACAAATACTGCGTAACAGTGACAGAAAGTGCTAGAATTCAAAACAAAAATTACCTTCACCAAATCGGTTTTGTCGTAGTCTTCTCTCTGGTTGTAAATACACTGATTAATGACGCCATATACTTTTTCCAGGTGATAAATGTCAAATCCCTTCGTTATCTCAGTGACAAAGCATAACAATTTCTGAAGACAACAATGGAGCAAAACAACAACTTTAGAATAGTACCAGATCCTTTGAATACGCTCTATATGTTTTCGGAGGTTGAACAGTAACAATACAAGTGAGAGCCTACTTTTTCTTATGCTATTAAATAAAATGTGACACTTCAGAGAACAGATTAAATATCCCATGAGATTTCAGCAGGGAAAATGAGTTAATTTTTCATATTTCAGAGAAAGGAAAGGCTGAAATTTCGGACAATCTTTTACTACTAACCAATCTATCACATCAGTGGTTGTAATTGTAAGTCGACTGCTCCCAAAGCAGCAGGGAATGACACGATCCAGCTGGAAAAGGAAGCACCCTTAGGTGATTACCTTTACCCACGTGTGCCATGCCTACAACTCTGCTGGCAGAACAGATTGCTCAAACGCCCAGAGCAAAGGTGGATTAGTTTGCTCAATCCTACCTTTAAATTCAGGGGTGGGTAAATAGCAAAGCGACTGCTTGTAGCAATCACCTCTCTCTCACACAGTCATTTCTATTACCAAAGATGCAGAGATGATAATCTCTGGCACAGCAACAGTGACAAGCTAGTGGCAGCACCTTCTTCCACTGCCACAGCTGTCCATTACCTGTGTGAGCCTGCAAGCATGTAGCTTTAGGGAGCAGCCATACCAAATGGAAATACTACTGCCCCCTGGAAATAATGCTGCTTATCATCTTATCAGCAAACTCTGCCTCCTTCATATATATATATATATATATATATATATACACACACACACACACACACACACACAATATAAGAAATTCTAATACTGCACTTTCAAGGAATTTCAGAAAAGTAGTCACTTCTCCATGGCTAGCTAGTTTACGTCAACCTGCTAACTTCAGGTTTAATATCATCACTGCAAGAAATAAAGATCCTTTTCAGGTTCTTAGTACATCAAAGCATGAAAAAAAATCCCCAAATAAAAGCCCTCAAACCCATCATAAGAATTATGAATCATTAAAATGATATCCATAATAGTACTAGCAGGTTGTCAGTGTGGTATTTTAAAATTCAGCAAGGCCTTTTGTCTTAAAAATTAGGCAAAGAATCTGTCTCCTAAACTACAGATAACCAGAAGCAAATGGTAGCCTACAGAAATCTCCATGAGGTGTGGAAACTAAACAGTCACAGTGCATTAAAGGCTGAATTATTTCACTATCTGTATGTCCTTCCAATTAATTGTTTTAATTGGCATTGGTTAACAATGGGCTTAATTTGCAATTTTACATGACGCAGGAATATGTCCTATTTGAGCATTAAAAAAAAGCTGAAATTAGACATACTTTGAGCTCATAGCGATCCACAATAACTATGTAGTCTGTCTCCGTAGGGACTTGTACAGTGTTCTCATCACTTATCTGTTGTTGGTCTTCTTCCCAAGAACGTTCAGGAGTCACCGCTTGAAATGCCCAGGAATCTGGAAGGACACAGATTTCTTCAGTCAGGTTTTCTGTTTATCTAGAATACAGTCTCAGTGAAGTATCCTGTACCTGCCAAACAGTCTCTTTCTACAAATACAGAGACAGAATTGTTATCGTCTTCACTGAGAAATACTTGGCTTCTCCCTTCTTTCCAGCTAAAGTCACTGCTCCACAAAAATTAGAAACTAAGACAAAAAAAGCAAACAAAAATACCCACAAACAAACCAAAAGCACTAATGAAAAGCTTAATAGTGGAAAAAAATAGTCATGTTGCCAATTCAGGTTAGGGAACACATCTTAGAGTACAACATTAGGGCTTAAGTCTCCTATTCCACATGTTACTCTGGATCCACGCATCTTGAAGTGCAGCTTTTTCACCTAAGCTGCTCGTTATTGGAAAGCACCTCGTACAATAAAAGAATGTCAGTGACTGCTGGCTTTCAGTTAGGTACCATTAGAAAAAAACAGACTTCAGAATCAAAAAAACAGCACCTACAGAAACATGCGGGCTTGGCTTGCACAATTAGAGGAGCAACATCATTACGGAATAAACTGTGTGGTGACTTTTGAGAGCTGTAACAGAAAAAATAGAGTGAAATTGAAGGCTAAAGCTAATAAATAGTGCAATCCTCCTCAGCAAGAATAAGGTGCTAAAGGATCCGTTGGACTTCTCCCTTACCATTTGAACTTGGATTTTCATTAGTTATAGTTCCCCATCTTGGTGGGGAATATCCACAAAGCTTAGCACTTTCCTTTTCAGTGTTAAGTTTTACTTGACAGATGTCAGAAACATGTTTGTCCACAAACTCTTCTTCATCACTATCGTTTTGGTCATCTGTTGGTACTCTGTTCTCTGTATCGAATTGAGAACTCCTTCTTCGCTTTGCTGCAGCATGCGCACAGTTGTTCCTTCTGCACTTTCTTTCTGACGCACCTACAAAGAGACAGCATAAAAAAGTAATCCAAAACATAACCAAAAGAATTCTTTCTTCAAAATCCATTATCTTCATCTTACTTGACTAACAAAGGAACTGAGCTACCACTGCCTACATATGCTGAGAAAAGAGTTGAAAGTTAATGGGGTCAGTTTG
The DNA here is from genome assembly GCF_047663525.1 of Anas platyrhynchos. Taxonomy (NCBI): domain Eukaryota; kingdom Metazoa; phylum Chordata; class Aves; order Anseriformes; family Anatidae; genus Anas; species Anas platyrhynchos. Next base: position 6,186,975 of record NC_092622.1, read on the forward strand.
CTATTAAGATTAAAAACAAGCAAACAAACCACACACACTGCTATGGAATTTCATTCACTAAACAGTCACTTTCAGGATTTTACATGCTGAGGATTCTTACTTTGGATTGGCAGTATTAATACAACGTGAGGTTATTTGATAAAGTCACTGTCTTACTGCATGAACTAAGACAGATGAACATCATAAAAGCCTCTGGAAATAAGCTCTCCTTCGAGTCTGGTATCAAGCTGAAGACTTCAAAAGCTGAATACATGTTTGGAAGAGATTAATTAATGAGACAATTTTAAGGGAATATACAAAGGAGAAAAAACGTGAAGACTTATACCTCGTATGCTTCCTGATTCGGTAAACCTTTTGTGAAAAAACAAACTTTGTGGTTTTGCCCAACATTCGTAGTATTCATATAGTATTGCAAAAGGATATGGGTGGAGTCCATGGCAAAATTCCCACTCTCACTAGTTAGACTTCCCTCCTTCAACTGGAAATCACAGTATGAGGTAGCTAAGATTTTAGCATTTGGGGAAGGGAGGGGTGGAGTGGGGGTAAAAATACCATTTTGCATAATTAAAAACTAGTTAAGTATTCAGAAACTGCCATCCACAACATTTTTTACCTCAAGAATTAGCAATTTAGGGGCGACTAAATGGCAATTGGGCCGTCAAAGTTTTTGTTTGTTTGTTTTGTTTTATTTTGTTTTTGTTTTTTGTTTTTTATATTGTAAACCAACTTTCTTTGAACTTTAATTCATAACTATATTGAATGGATGACCTCTGGATTTCTCTCTCACATTTTGAAGTAAATTTGAAAACAAAATACCTCTGGCATAAAGAGCCAGGCATCAGAGACACCTGTTGCGTCTCAAGAACAGAGAAGGTATGAATGACAAGAGCAGCTGAATAAAATGCAACTTACCATTAGAAATGGGTGTACTGGCATCTACAGGTGCCGCTGTCATCGCCTCATTTTCATTACTCTCTTCATCTGGTTTGTCGTCTTCAGTAGCAGGGTTCTGCTGTGGTGACTTGGAGTTGTCACATGGAGCACATGCTGAAGAGGTGCGACCTTGCATTAAATAATAGATACCAAAGATCTTCGTTGTGCATTTTCAGTTACAAATGCAGAGACAAGTCTTAAAATCCTTAGCGTTAAAGCACGTACCTCTTTTCTCACGAGATTCTTTAATTTGTTCACAAAGTCGTCCAAACTCTGTATCCATTTTGTTCCTCACCATTGAATATGCAGTGTCTTGCAAAACATAGGCTCTGTGACAATCTGAAATTTTACAGACTTTAACTGAATGTTGTCTACCAACCAATGAAACTGTTTTGATCACAGAAAAAAATTGCTTTCTTCATAGGTTGGTTCCGAAAGGTTATCTCAGTGAATATTTTCAGCATATCAACATAGAAGTTAATTAAAACAAAAGCACTAGTTCCTTGGGAACATTTATATCACAATTCCATGCCCAAGTAGCAAAATGATAAAATATTTACAATGTGGTAAGAGATGTTCTCTGTGGATGTCCAAAATCATCGAATCCATCCAAAGTCTATTGTCCGCACACAGCATTTATCCATCTATACGTTTGACAGATTTTTTAAACTAGGGCTAAAAAGCACATCCTCACTTGTAGATCTTTGATCTGGGTAGTACTCTAAGGCATTGTTACAGATTAGATCGATGTCCTTCAGATAGTCTCCTGCAGCGGGGTACTGGCACGAGTCAATTTGAGTCAGACCTGTTGAAAGATCCATCGGCTCTTTAATCCTTGTGGCATAGTCAGGTACCTGCAGATCAAATACAAGCATTCAGAGGTTTTCTTAACCTTGCACACTGTCTACCAAAATTACTCTGAAAACTTTAAATAAACGACTTCCTAAAAACCCTGAACATTTGCGATGCATCAGAAGATGCTGAAATTAACCAGTTTGCTTCTCAAAAATGGAAGGGCTCTTTCAACTGGCATTAGAGCTGCTAGGAGAGGACAACAAGAAGTAGGGAGGTCAGAAGCACGTGCATGGTACAGAAGAAACACTGAGGGTGGGAGATTCATTTCACTTTGCTTCAGAAAATCACAACAGTGAAAGCTGAGTAAGCCATCCAACATTCTTTTTGCTGTCGACATTGAGGAAAAGGTGCATGAATTGCACCTGTGAAGTACCTATTGCAGGCATCTACTTTAGAATGAGATAACTGGGCCCAGAGGTGCTGATTTCTTCCCTCAGACCATAAGAGGAGCCTAATGACTAGTTCAGATGAAGACATACGTATCTATCTAGATTTTTCACAGCTCAAGAACCTAGGAGAAAAGGGGAAGAAAAGCCAGTGGATGCCCACGTGAAGAGGCCTTTGCTGATCCGCAGGTATAGTCAAGTTACACCTGTCTTTGAAATATACGCCCCTAGTTTAGGCTTATCTAATCAATTAAGGAGAAAAAGGGATCTAAGCAGCCTATTGGAGGAAAAAGAAAACACACTGCACTTATGGTTGATTCCTCTTGAGGAGTTCCAGATGAAACAGAGAACAGGATCTCAAAACTTATTTTTACAAACTGCTGCTCCTATTCCTGTTCCCACAGGAACTGACAGTCCAATAAAGGGCTTTAGACTTCATTAAAGTAGTCCTGTAAGTACTGTTTGTAATTATAAGGAAAGATCTCTGTGCTTTTCAGTGCTGTGACATGCCTACATATCAAAGCCTTTTCACGAACAGACTGTGTTGGCATTTGTACTGGCTTCTTAGAATGAAACCAGGGCTTTCAGCGAATAATCCGATAAGAGACATCTGAGAGTCAGCAGAAGTAAAAGCACTGCCTCTGCTTCTTGCAAAATCCTAATAGTGCAGCCCTAAAAACAAAGTTGAACCTTCCCAAAACGCTGAGAAATACGAACGCTGAGAAGTTACAGACACACACAGATCAGCACTAGTTTACCTTCTGTGGGTCAACGGGCTTTGCAAATTCCCTGAAACGTCTGTCAGTGGCAAGTCTGTGAGTAACGTCCCTCAAGAAAATTCTAAGTTCACGCAAGGTATCCTCCTCTTCCTCCTCCAGCATCCCTACTTCTTCCTCTTGTGGCTTCTGAGGCTCAGCTGGTGGTGCTACAGGCAGGACTTCCGATGTCCGATCAACTTCAATTAATCAGGAAAAATTAGCCAATTTACAGTACTCAAATACAAGCATATGACAAAATTACTGACAGAAAATGACCACCAAAGCAAATCCCAAAGAGCTAGTAACTTCGATAGGAAAGTTTTAGATGTACTTCTTATATCCTCCTCACCTGTTTTCTTTACAGGAGGCTTAGCCACTTGATTTAGAATTAGGTCCTCAAAAAAAGCTGCTCTCTCTGCCCTACCAGGCAACTCAATATTGCACACTTCTCCAAATTCCTTATTAAATAATTTTTGGATCTAAAGCAGAAGGAGGAAAGACATTTCAGATTTAAGGCCACAAAAACTCATCTTCTATTCCAAAAAGATGAGTACCTTTTAAAATGAATAATAACCTGAAGAACACAAACTGAAAAAAGTTATCTTCCTGGCCTTAAATGGCTACATTTTCACAGGCTGGCATGGCAAATTCAAATATCACCTTTAAGAATCACCTGTAGAATTAAATCTTGGTGAAGGGATTGTACGCTACACTGATAAAGTAATGGCTTTCACCACATCCAACATCGCTTCCTTTGTATTTACTGGCCCTGCTGCATCCTTTACTTAGAACCTTTATGGCTATAGAGGGAAGAGAAAGGCTTCAGCAGACAAGTGAGGGCTTTTTGCTGAGTTTTTATTTCTCTACCAAAAGGTGTCTGAAGTAGCTAGTACCTCTACATCTTCCTCCATTTTCAATTTCTAGTATTAAAAGGTAGGTAAGGAATTTCACTACTTATTTTAGAAGGAATTTAGAACCTGTACAAAAACTTCTGTGGGAACTCAAGCACTTTCAAAGCAGTTGATAATAAACACATCTAGGTAAGACCTGTTCTCTTCCCCCAGTAACTGAGACAAAATAATCGGAATGAGAACAGCGTGTTCCTGTTTTGGGCACCTTCCCTTAATGTAAACTCTCAGAAGTCAATGAAGTTCTGCATGTACTTTTACTACAGTTTATTTAGGAATACAACTAGAATTCCATTCCAAAGTTACTTGAGCAGAAATTGGAACTCAGCTTTCCAGCTTGGAAAGCTTTGGCCTATATGAAGAAAGAAACTGATTTTTTTTTTTTTTTTAATCAAACTGTTTCAATTCTCTACTAAATTGCATTATTAGCAGTTTACCCAACATAGCATGGAATGGCAGACTGTCAGAAGAAATCTCTTCAGTAAAAACATCTTCTTGTCATTTCAAGCACTGCATATTCTTGACTGAACCACTTTGTAGCCACCAGAATTATTGTATTAATTTATTATTTGCATGCATGAGAAGGGGGTGAAAGTCACTTGCTTGACTCAGAAAAAACCTTAAGCAGATGCTTTCACAGTATTCTTTTTCTCTAAGCAAATTTTAAGTGATTTGTTAGGGTGCCTGAGTAATAACAGTAGGCATTTAAGAAAGCGCAGCATTTTGATGCTGAAAGCATTCATAAATTACAAGACACTGAAGAAATAGTAAGAAAAGTATTGACAAATACCTCTTCTGGGAGATCTGAGTGACGTACATCAGACGTAGCAAGCAGCAAAACTGGCGAAAATGCTGGAAGAGTTAGAGTTAGAAAAGTAAGTTTCAAGGCAGGTCCAACGTTGTCCCACCATAAATGGATATCTGGGACATAAATTATGCTTGGTGCTGTCTTCTGAGCATTTCGGATCAGCTAGTGAAAAGGAAAGCTTGGGTAAGAAAACTAAACCACGTAGAATAACCTGTTAATACATAGCTACATAGCCACCTGACTGCCCCATGAAAGGAAACTATGTGAACAGAGTGGCAAGCATCCTTTCACATAAGGAATTTCTCTGTGCACCCTTTCAGATTACCAGTATTCGAAGAACTCTAGTCAGAAGATGGGAAGGATATATTCAGGCAGTGGCTAGACACCGTAGCTATATGGCCACAGCCACAATCATCGCATAACAAAGAAAGGAAATGTCCCTCTTATGGGACACATCAGTATTCAGTCGTGTAACATGTCTGTCCTTACTTGTATGGCTCTCAAATGTTCCCACTAAAGGTAAAAATATTTAAAGGTAGTGATGCCAAACAATAAAATGGATTTCCTGCCTAAAAGTAAAAACACCAGATCTGTTTATTTTTTCTAGTTAAAACCACATCAGCGTGCAAATGAAGTGTTTAGTGAATGTTAATGCTTTTATTGCACATACTGCAACGGCACAAGTTGTGTATGTCCGTGTGAAAACAAAATAAACAGAAGCCCCAAACCTTGGTTGCCTTACTAATACAATTTAGAAGAAGGCTACAAAAAGTAGCCGACATGCAGTCTGATACAGAGCCATCTACTGGGAGCACACAGTCTTCGGAGGCAATGAGAACTACTTTCTGGATCCCAGGGAGATGAGCAGCATTTCTTTCCAATAAGAGATGTTTATTAGCAACACCGCCCAGCTTCCTGAGCTGCTAGCAACATCATCACTGTAAAATTGGATATGGAAAATGTGGACATGTACAACATCCAGATTGTTTGTGGTTTTGTCTAAAAGAAAAGGGGATTTTCAGACAGAAGCAAACATCCCAGCACATTAAAACAACGCCACCTCCATTACCAATGAATTTTGCTCACCTTACTTGCAACTCGATTGATCCTTTACATACAGTCAGTGAATCCGATGAGAATAAAAAGAAAAAAGGTACCTGTCCGCAGATCTCTTCTGGCGGTGCAACGTTTGTAAGCAGAACAGAAAGGTCCAGGGTGTGAACGGGAAACTTCTCCAAAGCATGCAACACCACGGGTGCCACGTAAGAAACCTGGCCGTACCCTTCTTTTCCTACTATTAGCAGACGGGGCCGGCGTGATGTTGGTTCACAGAAAGCACTCCTAGAACAAGAGTAAAGAAAACAAGTTTATAAATGAGGTGCTGAATAGACACACACAGATGTTCCAAGTAATTTTCCTATAGACTTACTTTTCCATCCCCAAATAATCCAAATGGTAGCGGTACATTAAATACATGTAAGATTTCCAGTTAAGTTATTCAGTCATTCCAATTGTTTCATCTTCTTCCCTTGTGTTTCCTATTCTTTACTGAACCAAGACTGCAAATTAATATCCCTGCAATCTTGCTTTACTACTAGGAAATAAATTTGTGAGGAGCATTTGTTTCCCCACTACAATCAGGCTGTACCTTTGCTGGCTTAAATCAAAGATGCTAGAGACTTCGCCTTGCTCTAGAGGACAGAAAATCTTCTGGACAGCACAGCAATAGAAACTGAGAAAAATCACTGATCCAGCTGTGACAACATGATCTAACTTTCCAACAGTGGGCTTGCATGACTTCCATACTAAAATACCACAAGATTAACACAACTTGGTGGCTTAACAAATAAAGACACCATTCAGATTTTTCTCAAGGTGTTTTAACAAGCCATTTCTCAGTTTTCTTTCTGCTACATAATTCACCATTGGTTTAAGAATCCTGGAAAACAGAAGGGCAAAAGGTGGCAACACAAACCCATAAAGTTGGGGTATTTTTAGCTAAAAGGACAGACAGGACATTTATGTGGTCTTGAGTCTTTCAAAGAATGCCATGGATTAAGTCAACGTGTTCTGGTAGTCTACGGATCACTTTGGCTTAGGAAGAGAAGCCTGGGCTTTTCAATTTGGTCATTCAGAGCAACTTCATTACCACTTTAGTCCCTTCACCCTTTCTCCTTGTGAATACCAAGCACCCCTTCAACACACAAACTTGATGTTACCCCTTCGTCTACCACCCCTCGCACTTTTAACAGCTGGAACTGTTTACAAAGACTCAGCAGTCCTGAGAATTTAAACATAACACGGATCTATCTTTCTTTACCTGCTGAAACAGAGGCGTTTTTTCTCTGGTATGTCAGGCATTCCATCTTTTAATTCATCTCCAGAAACCAAGGATGCATCGTCATCACTGTCGAACGTATCATCTTGTAAAATAGGATTTAAATGGTCTGAAAGACAAAAGAGGTTTGTTAACTTTCCTGAATAGCCTTTGTCTCTTTCTCTTACATGAATACAGCTTCTAAATCAGTGCCAAAACCCTTTCTTCATTTGAGAGCACACACTGAAAGCTATTTCCTAGAGTTCATCCCACCACAGATCTAAGGAGATGGCACAAGGCCCTACAAAGCTGTACTAAGTCCCGCTGATGTGTACGTATAAGGTACGCTACTCTTGGTGATTTTTTTCTCCCCCTTAGAATAAAGGAGATTACAAACAATTTCCGCAGTTGCTAAATAGCTAAAAACAAACAAACAAACAAACAAACAAAAAACCAAAAAAAAAACAAAAAAAAACAAAAAAAAACCAAGACCATTTCTTTCTGGAGGAGGTTCCCACAATGAAAGCACGGGGATTAAGGATGTGATGGCCACAGAATTCCATTCATCTAGTAAATATCAGTGCTAATTGATCTCACGTGCACATGTATAGTACGATCCACAAACATTTAAATTAGGAGACTGGTTAAAAACAATGATAGCTAAAACTATATTTAGCTTAGACCAGTTATACTTGTATCCTGGTCCCGACATTCTTCAGAAAGGAATTAGAAACATTGACCTAGAAATGCTTCCCCTCCAAATATCTGAGTTTTGATTTTTTAAAGAAAAATAGGTGCCTTATACTTCAAACCTCAAGTCAACCTCTACAAATGCTAATTATCTTAGCTGCCGTCAGAAGCAGGATGCTTCAGTAGAGAACGCATCGTCCTTTACTGTGTATTGAGTCATTCAGGGCTTCCATTTGGCATTTCAGTTTCGAATCCAGAATAAAACCTATGCGTTATCTTCCAGACATGCCCAAAAGAAAGACATGCACATGCAAATAATAAAATTCTACCATCATTATGTCTGAAAGGTTTAAGTTGATTGCACAAACCACAAGTTTTTGCTTTAGCAGAATTATAAAGAAGTGGATGCTGTGGTTATACCTTGCTGTCGGTCCTCCTTTAGTGCGAGCTGTGCATGCGGGAAGATCTTCTGCACAACTTGTAAAATATTCGCTCCTGATCTTTTAAAAAGTGGCTTGAAAATGGGTGATAGTGCTTGTCTGGGTGAAGCCACGATCCTGTTTGATGCCGGAACAACCTTCTTCAGAGCCATGAAAAAGTCCTTTGCTTTTATTTTAATAGAATTAACGTCTAGTAGCAACTTCTCCCTACTTGCATAAATCTGAGGATAGCATCGACGTAGAGAGCACAGCGCAGCTTCAGTACATAAAGATTTGATATCTGCACCACAGTATCCTAACAAACAAAAATCAAACATTACATCAGTCAAGGCCCAGGTTTACAACATGCAACATTTAAAGAATTTGTAATGCCAAAACCAAACAGGTTAACAGGGAATTCAAAGTGCTACCGCTCGGCAGGGAAGTTTCATGTTGCTCACTGCCTGATATCCTGCGCTTATGCAGCTGAAGCAGACTCCTCATCAAAAACTATACTCTTGAGGAAGATGCCCCAGAACCATTTAACGTTCTCAGACAACAAAAAGAACGACAACAAAGAGTAAATAGATGAAAGCATCTAACTCTGATTGCTATGAAGGCGTGCCAGCTGCCTCGTTGACTAGTTGTGCAGCAAGGCACAAGAGCTTGGGTACTGCCTGGTACAAGCTAAGGTTCTTTACAACTTGCTCACAAGCAAGAATCCATTTTGGTTTCAGTCTTACCAATGCATTTCTCAGCTAGTTCATCAAGCAACATGTCCGGTGGCTTAGGGGTCCAGTCACGAGTACGAATCTTGAAAATTTCTTTTCTAGCCTGGAAGCAAAATCATTGCGTTTTAGCTTGCCCCAAGTTTTCCTTAAAAATACCAACAAGAAACAAACAAACCAAAAAGCAAACAAACAAACAAACAAACAAACAAACAAACAGTCCTCTCTGAAAACCCCTCATCTATTAATACACTTTTCTTACTTGCTCAACTTTCAAGTATTTTACAGTTATTTAATATACACTCTGCATTTTCAACCAGGAAATTGAATATTTCTTATTTGTTATACTGAACTTTTTCTAGGAACCTACAATGAAAGAAAAGGCATTTATAGCTTCAATAACAAGTTTCCAAACTACGAGACCTAATGACCCAGAGGAAAATACTGTAATGAAAAATTTATCCAGAAACATTTCTTTGTTGTCCAAAAAACTTCTCTAAAACTTAGCAAGCTTTCATTGTGACAGTCTCATTACTTCATCACATTTGCTTTTCAGTCAGTAAATGCACAGAAAGCACTTCTGGCACAATGCTTCAAATTGCTACAATTACTATAAAGAAGAAAATAATTATGACTCAAACTACTACCACTGATCCGGGGCACAATCAAATGCAAACACGTCCCCTAACCATTCAGAAGTGAAGGATTGAGACCAAAAACACAACTTCATGATGAAAACGCCCAAGTGGACTAAATAATTAAGCAAACAGGTACAACTTTGCAGTGTCTCCACATATCACTCTTTTGTTCAAGTTGTCAATTATTTTTTTTTCCTATAAAGTTGGACTTTGCCATGGTAGCACTAACATTCAATTTAAGTTCTCACCTCTTTATTTGGCAAGTTGAAGAAGAACTCTCTGCCAAAGCGTCCTGGTCTTCGTAAAGCAGGATCTATAGAATCCAGTCTGTTGGTAGCTCCGATTACCACGATCTCCCCTCTGTTATCTGTGCCATCCATAAGCGTCAGAAGAGTTGAAACAATGGAACTAATAGAAAAATATAGTTTTTATTTACTGGTTCAGTAAATTTTATTACATTCCACGTGACTTTCTTGATGCTTGAACAACCTTCTTCCTAGTAGTCATTCAAAAGTGGGAAAAAAATAGTCTACCAAGTCGGGGTTTTTTTTGGTTTGATAATAAATCTGCAGACTGGTAAGTCATCAAGCACTTCAAGACTGTTTGATATAATCTCTACAGGAGGAACAGCCAGTGTTGGAAATGAAAAAAAGCAGCCCGTTTCTTCAGAGTCTTAAGCCTATGCTACTAGGAAAAAAAAAAACAAAACAAAACAAAACAAAACAAGAGGAGAGGAGAACAACAGCGGGAAATTTACCTATTCTCCAGGTGTTCAATTGCAAAGCCTCCTCTGGAGGATCAACAGCTGTGAATTCAGCGTGCTTAGGAGAAATCAGATCTATGTCTGAACCACAACTATTTCAGCAGTATCACTACCATGTTACTCTGAAGAAGCAGTCAGCACCCTTTCTATGTTAGGAAATAGCTGAACAGAGTCTGTTATTCACGTGAAGTAGTCAGGCAGGTTTCTTTAGGAAGGCTGGGTTTCACTAGAACATTACTAGCCTGTAAGCCTCATGGCATCACCTTCCATCTTGACTGCTAAACCTCCTTGTCCCCTACTATCTTCTTTGCCAAGGTACAGCTGTCCACATTTACTTTTCCTACTTGGCTGGACTGAATTTAAGAAGGGATCTTGCATCTAAGAAAGGGAACAAAAGTTGCTGCCCAGCAGCCTCTGGCTCAGGGAGGAGTGGGAAAGCTCTGTGCAGCCCCCAAGGGCCGTGCAGCAGGAGGCAGGAGGTGCTCCAGGCTCACAGCAGCAGTTCCCCTGCGGGCTGTGCAGGGAGAGGCCCCTGGTGGAGCAGGCTGTCCCCCTGCACCCATGGGTCCCACATGGAGCAGATCTCCACGCTGCAGCCCCCCTGTGGCTGGAGGAGCCCCCGGTGGAGCAGGTGGCTGTGGCCTGGAGGAGACCGCGGCCTGTGGAGAGCCCCCGCAGGAGCAGGCCCCGGGCTGGACTGGAACAGGCTGTGCTGAGCCTGCTTTGCCCGTGACGCTCCTTGTGGAGTGATCTCCCTGTCCTTCTGGCAGCCCTTGAGCCCTTTCCAGCCTCTTTTCTCCCCTTGGCGTTGGAGGAGGGGCAGGGAGAGAGCGCTTGTGCTGGAGTTCAGCTGCCCAGCTGAGGCAAACCACCACGGTTTGCTCTCTCTTGCCGCTGCTGCAACACGCTGGTAGCAGCCAGCAGCGTCTGTTCTTTGAGCCTCAGCAAGCCCACAGCATCTTCCTTGAAGGGATCCCTTTCCTTCACGCCTGCCAGGCGCCGCCTCCAGAGGCTGAGGGCTTGTGCCCCGTTTGCAAGCGCTTTCTCAGTGCCCCCTTCCCCAGAGAAGGATCCCAGCTGCTTGGCTTCCCTGCCCTCTGCTGCCAGGCTCCCGCAGCTGCTATCCCAGCAGCGCAGCAGCCAGCTGACAATGTGCTCGCCTGGAGGACAGCTGCAATCTTGTCCCATGGCTCGCAGCTCGCCCAGGGATGGGGATCACCTGCTTGCTGCTGCTTTTCTCTCTGCTCTCCTTTCCAACAGCCTCCTGTTCCCTGGGATGGCCCTACCTTGGGGTAGGCTGCCTTGCCTTCCTCTTGCTCCTTCCCCTTCTTGGGAGGACTTTCTGCCCTTCCGAAACGAGATGACTTCTGCATGCATTCCTTCCCCTTGTGTGTATTGGCGCCTGAGACAGCACCGGGGTAGTCCCCGGAGCCAGCTCTTAGGGCCTGTGCCAGGCTTGGAGGGGCTGCAGGGAACATGCCAGGGGCTCGAGGGGCTGCACGGCGAGTGACAAGGCTTTGAGGGGCCTCAGGTCCCAGCGCAGTGGTTGAAGTCGATGCAGGGAACATCAGAGTTGTTGGAGGGGCTGCAGGTAAAATGCCAGGGGTTGAGGGGGCTGCAGGGTGCTGAGTCACAGCTTTGCATCAGGTCAAGACACATTTTCCTAGAACCATCCATTTCCTCCTGAAGGGGCTGAATAGCATGGAACAGTCTTCAAAATGCACAGAGCAGACCCCAGCAAACGTAGGGATGCTGCTAGCAAGTAGGTAACTATTTTGTTGCTGTTCTTAACATTGCTTCACAACAACAGATGCAAACATGGTAAGATTAAATAATAATCATTATAATTTTATAATAATAAAACAACGCCATACTGTACAACACAGTCAATAAAGTGGATTGAATGCAATAAAAATAAAACCCATTTTTCCCATCCCAATGAGTTCCTATCCCCATCATCACTTCCCATCCCACTGATCATTTCCTATCCCAACAACGTCCCAGTTCTGATCCCAAGGCTGAATTCCCAACTCCCACCCACCCATCCAGCCAGCCATGCACCCATTTTCTGCATTTTCAGGTCACAAGACTCTGATGAAGGCCACCTCAGCCTTTTCCCCGAAAATAAAGCTGCTCTTTATTGTGAAAAACTTCACTTTTGCACAACACTGCAGACCCAGCCAAGATGGTCCTGCAAGACAAGGTGAAACAAACATACAAAACCCATATGGATGTAAATTGGTTCATCTAAACAAATTCCTACCACGAAATCCTGATCCTCAATCTCAGCACAGATGAAAAAAGAGGATACAGTTCCCTCCTCCAAGGTCCCTCTCTGTCCCTGCTCCTCATGGGCTCCTCTCCATGGCTGCAGCTGCGGCCCGGGGCCTGCTCCTGCCCTGCAGGGGCTCTCCACAGGCCGCAGCCTCCTCCAGGCCACAGCCACCTGCTCCACCGGGGGCTCCTCCACCCACAGGGGGGCAGCAGCGTGGAGATCTGCTCCATGTGGGACCCATGGGTGCAGGGGGACAGCCTGCTCCACCAGGGGCCTCTCCCTGCACAGCCCGCAGGGGAACTGCTGCTGTGAGCCTGGAGCACCTCCTGCCTCCTGCTGCACTCACCTTGGGGGCTGCAGGGCTGCTTCTCACTCCTTGCTCTTCCAGCTTCTGTTGTGCAGCAGTATTTCCCCCTTCTTACATCTGCTCTCCCAGAGGTGCAAACAACATCGCTTATTGGCTCAGCTCTGGCAAGCGCCGGGGCCCTTTTGGAGCTATCTGGAGCTGGCTGTTGTCTGGACTGTTCTCACAGACACCATCCCTGCAGGCCCCTGCTACCAAACCCTTGCCACGTAAATCCGATCGAAGTGTATGCAGCAATTACAAAGCCACTGTGCTTTGGGCTGTCACGATCCTCCTGCAAGTGCAGGGGAGGTGCAGGGTTGCTTTGCATTTCCAAAAGGAGGAAGAAAGCCTCCAACCCCACTGGACCTCAGCCACTTGCAGGATCCAAGCAACGCTCCCCACTTTCAGCTATCTCCCTCCCATGCACACAGTGGGAGCAAGGTTGAACAAGCACATTTTTGAAAATGTTTATCTTAATGAAGAATAAAAGAAGTCTACAACACCCAATCCCTGTGTGCACCCAAGGCAAAAATCGTGGACTATTCTGCCTCAACACTATTTTCAGACCCAATTTGTCAAGTCATCTAGCAGAGGATTTCTCTCTTGTTCACTCACTAGCTTAGTAGAGCACCAGTTTACATAGGTGCTGGAGCAGATTCCTCAACCATCTGAAGGGACTTGATCCCAGAAAAGTTCAAAACTGCAGATGACTCATGATTTTGTGGTGAAGCATCTATTAAATGAGAGCTGTTCCGCTTAGGGCACAGTGAGACAGTGTGAGAAGAACCCTGTATCTCACTGATTGAGGCTTTATAACTCTACAGAATTGTCAGTCAACAATAAATGGAAAGTGCAGGAGATATGTTCTTTCTTCCTCCTTTCCCTGCCATACATTAGCAGAGAGATTGTGGTGGGATATAGGTTCAGAGCCTCACAGAAGAAGGATTTGAACCCAGGCTCTCCACAGTCTGCACCACTGCCTTCCTGACGGCTTTTGACTATTTTAATTTATTTTATTATTTTATTTTATTTTATTTTATTTTATTTTATTTTATTTTATTTTATTTTATTTTATTTTATTTATTTTATTTTATTTTATTTTATTAGTATTATTCTTCTTATTTTTCTGGATGGTGTCTAAGTCTTGGGGGGAAGAACCAACTGTGGGAGGAGGGAATGCTACTACTGTCTGTGACAGTGGTGATTTCTGGACAGTGTTAGCAACAGAGCTTCTGCAGAGAATAGAAAATGACAGGCAGTCTCTCTTGGTATTCCATGTACTGAGTACTGAGTGCAGTTTTGGGCTCCACAGTATAAGAAAAAGTATAAGAACAAACCAGTGCACTGTGATAAAGAGAGTTTAATAGGGTACAAAAGGAATAAAAACAAACAAAATAAGAAATGAGAATCACAGAATCACAGAATTTCTAGGTTGGAAGAGACCTCAAGATCATCGAGTCTAACCTCTAACCTAACACTAACAGTCCCCACTAAACCATATCCCTAAGCTCTACATCTAAACGTCTTTTGAAGACTTCCAGGGATGGTGACTCCACCACCTCCCTGGGCAGCCCGTTCCAGTGCCTAACAACCCTTTCAGTAAAGAAATTCTTCCTAACATCTAACCTAAAACTACCCTGGCGTAACTTTAGCCCATTCCCCTGGCGTAACTTTAGCCCATTCCCCCCCATTCCCCCTCGTCCTGTCACCAGGCAGATGGGAGAACAGGCCAACCCCCACCTCTCTACAGCCTCCTTTAATGTACTTATACAGAGCAATAAGGTCACCCCTGAGCCTCCTCTTCTCTAGGCTGAACAAGCCCAGCTCCTTCAGCCGCTCCTCATAGGACTTGCTCTCCAGGCCCCTCACCAGCTTCGTCGCCCTTCTTTGGACCCGCTCAAGCACCTCGATGTCCTTCTTGTAGCAAGGGGCCCAAAACTGAACACAGTACTCGAGGTGCGGCCTCACCAGAGCCGAGTACAGGGGGACGATCACCTCCCTAGCCCTGCTGGTCACAGTGTTTCTGATACAAGCCAGGATGCCGTTGGCCTTCTTGGCCACCTGAGCACACTGCTGGCTCATATTCAGCCGACTGTCCACCATCACTTCCAGGTCCTTCTCTGCCTGGCAGCTCTCCAACCATTCCTCTCCCAGCCTGTAGTTCTGCTTGGGGTTATTGCGCCCCAGGTGCAGGACCCGGCACTTGGCCTTGTTGAACTTCATACAGTTGACCTCAGCCCATCGGTGCAGCCTATCCAGATCCTCCTGCAGAGCCTTCCTACCCTCCAGCAGATCGACACACGCACCTAGCTTGGTGTCATCTGCAAACTTACTGAGGGTGCACTCAGTGCCGTCATCCAGATCATTGATGAAGATGTTAAAGAGGACCGGCCCCAGCACCGAGCCCTGGGGGACGCCACTAGTGACTGGCCTCCAACTGGACTTGGCTCCATTTACCACAACTCTTTGGGCCCGGCTATCCAGCCAGTTTCTAACCCAACGAAGCGTGCGCCAGTCCAAGCCAAGAGCAGCCAGTTTCTTGAGGAGAATGCTGTGGGAGACGGTGTCAAAAGCCTTGCTGAAGTCAAGGTAGACCACATCCACAGCCTTTCCCTCATCCACCCAGCGCGTCACTTTGTCGTAGAAGGAGATCAGGTTCGTCAAGCAGGACCTGCCTTCCATAAACCCATGCTGGCTGGGCCTGATCGCCTGCTTGCCCTTCAAGTGCCGCATGATGACTCCCAAGAGGATCTGCTCCATGAGCTTCCCTGGTACTGAGGTCAAACTGACCGGCCTGTAGTTCCCCGGGTCTGCCCTCCGGCCCTTCTTGTAGATGGGCATCACATTTGCTAGTCGCCAGTCAGCTGGGACCTCCCCCGATAGCCAGGACTGCTGATAAATGATGGATAGGGGCTTGGCCAGCTCCTCTGCCAGTTCTCTCAGTACCCTTGGGTGGATCCCATCCGGCCCCATCGATTTGTGGACATCCAAGTGCCGTAGCAGGTCACCAACCAGTTCTTCGTGGATGGTGAGGGCCACATCCTGCTCCCCGTCCCCTTCCACCAGTTCTGGGTACTGGGTATCCAGAGAGCAACCGGTTTTGCCGCTAAAGACTGAGGCAAAGAAGGCATTAAGCACCTCCGCCTTTTCCTCATCTCTTGTAACTAAGTTTCCCCCCGCATCCAGTAAAGGATGGAGATTCTCCCTAGTCCTCCTTTTGGTGTTGATGTATTTATAAAAGCGTTTTTTGTTATCTTTAACAGCAGTAGCCAGATTGAGCTCCAGATGAGCTTTGGCCTTCCTAATCTTGTCCCTGCACAGCCTCGCTACATCCTTATAGTCCTCCTTAGTGGCCTGCCCAATTTTCCAAAGATTATAAACCCTCTTTTTTCTCCCAAGCTCAAGCCACAATTCTCTGTTGAGCCAGGCTGGTCTTCTTCCCCGCTGGCTCATCTTTGGGCGCATGGGAATAGACCGCTCCTGCGCCATTAGGATTTGCCTCTTAAAGAGCGCCCAGCCTTCCTGGATCCCTCTGCCCTTCAGAACCGCCTCCCATGGGACTCCACCAACTAGTGTCCTGAGCAGCCCAAAGTCAGCCCTCCGAAAGTCCAATACAGTGGTTTTACTGGTTCCCTTCCTGGCCCCGCTAAGAATAGTGAACTCCACCATTTCGTGGTCACTCTGCCCAAGACTGTTCCCGACAATCACATCCTCCACCAGTCCTTCTCTGTTTGTGAAGAGAAGGTCTAGCAGGGCACCACCCCTGGTAGGTTCACTAATCAGCTGCGTCAGGAAGCTATCTTCCACTTTCTCCAGAAACCTCCTAGACTGCTTCCTCTGGGCTGTGTTGTGCTTCCAGGATATGTCAGGGAAGTTGAAGTCCCCCACGAGTACAAGCGCCGACGATTTCGCAACTTCTGTCAGCTGCCTGTAGAACTCCTCATCCGTCTCTTCATCCTGGTTCGGCAGTCTATAGCAGACCCCGACCAGGACACTAGCCTTGTTGTCCCTGCCAATCCTAACCCAAAGGGACTCGACCTTGTCATTCCCAGCCTCGAGTTCTACAACATCGAAAGACTCTCTAATATAGAGAGCCACACTGCCACCCCTTCTGTGCTGCCTGTCCCTTCTGAAGAGCCTATAGCCAGGCATCGCAGCACTCCAGTCATGAGACTGGTCCCACCACGTTTCCGTGATGGCAACCAAGTCGTAGCCTGCCCGCTGCACGATGGCTTCCAGCTCCTCCTGTTTGTTACCCATGCTGCGTGCATTGGTGTAGATGCACTTCAGCTGGGCCTTTACCTTATCCTCCAGCCTTGCCATTGCTCCCCCTGGCATAGCCCCAACAGTCCTTGCTTCAGCCCCATCCCCCTTCTTACCTAGTTTAAAGCCCTATCAATGAGCCCCGCCAGCTCCTGGCCCAGGATCCTTTTTCCCCTAAAGGATAGGGACCCGTCTACGGCCATCAGACCAGGTGCTGAGTAAACTGCCCCATGGTCGAAAAACCCAAGATTTCTGCGTAGGCACCAGCCCCGGAGCCACGTGTTTAACAGGTGGGCTTTCCTTGTCCTCTCCGTACCCCTCCCTGTCAACGTAGGGATGGACGAAAATACTACCTGCACTCCTGCTCCGTCCACTAACCGTCCCAGCCCCCTAAAGTCTCTTTTGATAGCCTTCAGGCTTCTGTCATCAATGTCATCACTGCCCGCCTGGACTATCAGGAGAGGATAATAATCAGAGGGGCGTACCAGGTTGGGGAGCTTCCTGGCAACATCCCTGACCCTGGCCCCAGGGAGGCAGCAGACTTCCCTACGGGTAGGGTCAGGCCGACAAATAGGGCCCTCTGTCCCCCTAAGGATAGAGTCTCCCATGACAATCACCCTTCTTTCTTTCTTGGTGGAGGCAGTCCTGATGCGTGGAGTCGACCTCCTCGCCCTAGGCATCCTTCTGGGAACACTGTCTATCTCTTCCTCAGTTGCTGGTCTCTCAATTGCTGGTCTCTCAATCTCCAGGGCCTCAAACCTGTTTTGTAAGGGCACCTGGGAAGGTGGGGCCGGAAGGGGATAATTTTGATATTTGATAAATATTTTGATATTTGATAAATATTGATAATTTATAATGTATCATAGAATCATAGAATCATAGAATATCCTGAGTTGGAAGGGACCCTTAAGGATCATCAAGTCCAACTCTTGACACCGCACAGGTCTACCCAAAAGTTCAGACCATGTGACTAAGTGCACGGTCCAATCTCTTCTTAAATTCAGACAGGCTCGGTGCAGTGACCACTTCCCTGGGGAGCCTGTTCCAGTGTGCAACCACCCTCTCTGTGAAGAACCCCCTCCTTATGTCAAGCCTAAATTTCCCCTGCCTCAGCTTAAGCCCGTTCCCACGGGTCCTGTCGCTGGTGTTAATGGAGAAAAGGTCTCCTGCCTCTCGACACCCCCTTACGAGTATAAAATATATAAATATTGTTTAATTAATAATATTAAATACTTATCATTTTATAATAATGAAACAATGCCATACCACAAAACACAGTCAAGAAAGTGGATTTAATTAAATAAATAATAAAACCCAGGAAATTAAATAAAATTTTAAAATGTAAATTTAATACAAATAAAACCCATTTTTCCCATCCCAATGAGTTCCTATCCCCATCATCACTTCCCATCCCACTGATCATTTCCTATCCCAATAACCTCCCAGTTCTGATCCCAAGGCTGAATTCCCAACTCCCACCCAGCCAGCCATCCAGCCATGCACCCATTTTCTGCCGTCCGTGCTGGCCATGTCCACATCCATGCCCGGCCTGAGCATGGGCAGCGGGAGCGGGCTGCATGAAATAACTGAAATTGAAATCATGAAATAACATGAAATAATAAATGAGGTAACTTAATTGTTGCTGTTGTTAACATTGCTTCATGACAACAGATGCAAACATGGATCTTGAGTTGAGGGCAAAGGTGACCTTGGATCTGAAGCACACAGGCGTTCGCTAATTTACCCCCTTCCGGAGTGAATCCACAACGACTCGGAAGGAAAACTTAAGTCCAAACCAGTGCACTGGGATAAAGAGAGTTTAATAGGGTAGAAAAGGAATAAAAACAAACAAAATTAGAAATGAGAATATTGATAATTTATAATGTATAAAATATGTAAATATTGTTTAATTAATAATAGTAAATACTTATCATTTTCTAATAATGAAACAATGCCATACTGTACAACACAGTCAATAAAGTGGATTTCATGAAATAAATAATACAACCAGTACATTAAATAAAATTTGAAAATTTAAATTTAATAAAAATAAAACTCAGTAAATTAAATAAAATTTGAAAATTTAAATTTAATAAAAATAAAACTCAGAAATTTAAATAAAATTTAAAAATGTAAATTTAATACAAATAAAACCCATTTTTCCCGTGCCAATGAGTTCCTATCCTCATCATCACTTCCCATCCCACTGATCATTTCCTATCCCAACAACGTCCCAGTTCTGATCCCCTCGGTGTCCCAGTGCAAGAAGAGCTGCAGGCAGAGGCCTTGCTGAGTGAGCACCTAAGGAGAGGAATGTAATCCAGAAGGCAGCAAAGAAGAGCAATGCCCCGAAAGAAGAGCTAAGTCTTGTCTCTCAGCCCTTTGGTGTCCCAAGCAGCAGTTGCCATGGGCAAGCTTTCCCAGCCCAGCTGCTGCCAGCATCCCCCCAGCTTGCCATTGCCACCTTCCTGGGTGAGGCGCGCGCGCATTTGCCATTGGCATTTGCCGTTGCCCATCCCTGAGAGTGGCAAGCAGTGCGTAGGTCCAGCACGAGAGAGGGGAGAGGGCAAGCGAGAGGGGCAAGGGCTGAGGAGCGTGGCTGAAGCTGGAGCAGGTGCCTGCAGAGGTCTCTGTGCCTGCCTGCGTGCTGAGCGGGCCTGGGTGCTGCGGGGGCCGTCGAGGAGAAGCCCGAGGTCGGTCACGGGTAGCCGTAAGAGTAGGCTCTGGCGTGGTCCTTCTGCCGCTGCTCGAAGAATTGCCCGGGGCCGATCTTCATGTGGTGGGCCGCCCGCTGCCACTCCTCCTGGGCCAGCTTCTTGAGGCGCTCCCGCTCGGGACGCTGCTGCGGCGTGATGGGCACCGACGACTCCTGCTCCTCCAGCGGTGTGGGCGCTGCGTCGCCGCCCGCCCAGGGCCCCACGCAGGGCACGTAGTCCCCGCGGGGCTGCGCCGGACGCTGCAGCGTGCGCGGCTGCGTGGGCAGAGCCGTGGGCAGTCCCCTCCAGAGCGGGGGGCTCTGGAGGGGACTGCGAGGGGGACTGGGCAGGGCTCTCCTGAGGGCTGGGAGAAGTTGAGGCCTCTTGAGGGGAGCCAAGGGAGGCTGGGGCAGGGTTCTCTTGCGGGCAGGGATGAATTCCTGCTGGGGGGGCCTTTTGGGGAGAGGCTTGGGCATGGGTCTCCTGCGGGCAGGGTCGGGGGGGCTCTGGAGGGGACTCAGGCGAGGCTTGGGCAGGGCTCTCCTGAGGGCAGTGAGGAAGTCAGGGTCGGGGGGGCTCTGGACGGGAGCCTGGGGAGGCTGGGGCAGGGGTCTCTTGCGGGCAGGGAGGCAGTCAGGGTCGGGGCGCCTCTTGAGGGGAGCCAAGGGAGGCTGGGGCAGGGTTCTCCTGCAGGCAGGGATTAATTCCTGCAGGGGGGGCCTTTTGGGCAGGGCTCTCCTGAGCTGGGGCCGGGCTGCAGGCTTGAGGGGGGAGCTGAGTGGCGGCACAGCAGCTGCAGGGGGCTGCAGTGCCCGCCCAGCCTGCACCTTGTCGGGGTGCAGCCCAGGGCTTGAGGGGACCTCACCCAGCGCTCTGGTGGCTGCCAGTCCCTGTGTGCTGGGCTCCTCGATGTCCTCGCAGAGGTCGGGCAGCTGCGAGAGGAAGCGCTTGAGGACAGGACTGCTGGGGACAGCGGCGAAGGCGTCGTGGGGCTCCACGGCATCGAGGCAGCTGAGCAGCTCCTCCAAGCCGGAGCTGTCCAGGTCGGCCGGGAGCTGGTCCTGCAGGTGCTGCAGCTGCTGGCTGTCCCCTGCCAGCTGGGGAAAGGCCTCGGCGAAGGCATCGGGGCCCAGCTCCAGCAGCTCCAGGGGCTCCTCAGGCACCTCTGCAAGTGTCGCTGCTGAGGAAAAAGCAAGCCAATGCAATCCCCCAAGCATCCCCCGCTGCCAGCTTTGCCATGGCTCCTGGGTGTGGGGCGCCCAGCGGCCAGCTGTGCCAGCCCCAAACTCACCGTCGGGCGTCGCCGTCTGGGTGCTGGCGGTCGCTGGAGCCTGGGCAGGCTCGGGGGGAGTGGGGCCGGGCAGCGGGGACCCCTGGTCCTCGCTGAGCCCCACGGCATGCAAGCAGGGCTCCGGCAGCTGCCCCCGGCTGCTGCTGAGGGTGCGGGGCACGGGGAGCGCCTGCTCCCGCAGCGGAGGCCCCGGCACGAGGAGTGGTGGGGGGCCGGGGTAGGCAGGGGCCTGCAACAGGCAGGTGCCTGCGGGGTGCAGGAGCTCCCCATGGAGCACGGTCATGGGCCCCAAGCAGAGGGGAGCACCATCCTGGGGCACCAGCGTCCCCGTCCACATCAGCAGGGGCTGGGAGACACTGGGGGCACCCACAGGAGCGCTGTGGGGGAGCTGCCCCACAGCAGGGAGCTGCCCCACGGCGGCGGCGGGGAGCTGCCCAAGCTGCAGGTGGTGCCCCTGGGCTGGGAGGTGCCCCCCAGGTGGCAGCTGCACCCTGGCGGGGAGCTGCAGCAGCTGCCCCTGGACCCCCGGTACCACGTGCCAGACGGTGGCCTGGGGCAGTGCGGAGGGGAGGGTGGGTACCTGGGGGGGCTGCAAGGGCAGCGCCGTCGCTCCGGGGAGGGAGGGAAGCAGCCGGGCAGCCACCGTTGGCGGCACGGCTGGGACGACGAAGGGGGAGTTTTGCGTCTGCAGAAGCCGCGGAAGCCATCTGGGGGAACCCTCTGTGGGAAGAAGGGCGCTGGGCTGAGCTCTGGGGCGCTGGGCTCACCAGCAGGGCTGCAGCCCCGGGAGGAGCGGGAGCCGGCTGCTGGACCTGCCATGGTGGCTGGAGAGTGGGGCGGTTGCTTGGGGAACGCGGGCAACGGGGTTTCCGTCCCAATGGCTGACCAGCCCCTCGCCGACATCTTGGGGAGGACTGCAGGCTTTGGAGCCAAGCAGGCTGCCCAGCGCAAGACTTGGCCATCCCCAGCAGGCTTTCCCTCCCACGCAGCACTTGCCATGCCCAGGACGCTTCCACACCACCACTTGCCCGGCCCAAGGCTTGCCCAGCCCAGGACCAGCTTCTCGGCCTCAGCGGCAGTGCCCATCCTTGCCATTTCACCGCATGGCACATTCCCAGCAACCCAGACGAAATCTGCCCCATCAACACGAAGCGTTTCTTCAGCCAAAGAGACCTCGTCCCAAAGAATTTCCCTCTCTTGGAGGACTTCTCCAAGCACTTCCTTCCCCAGGGAATGGTACCCACCCCATTCAAGACTTCCCATCCCAAGGCTTTTGCTTCCCAGGGATTTCCTTCCTAGGGAACATTGCCCATTTCCTAGCCCAATGGCTTCCCACCCCAAGGAAGTCTTCCCATGCTGTAGCCCCGAAATGCCCCCAGAGGGCACCTGGCAGCTACTGGGAAGGAAATGAGCTCTGTCATGGTGAGCTAGCCGCTCAAGGCCCTGCTCTTTGGCCCAGGTGTCTGTGAGGCGGTGTTGGCAAGGAGTCCTGTTGTGAACATAAGAACATAACGTAACAGAAGAACATAAAATCACATAAGAGAGAAAAAAATATAGAATAACAGAACGCGACATAAGAACATCAAACAAAGACAACTCTCATGATGTGGTCTGATAGGATGGAGGAGAAAGCAGAAACCCAGCAATGCTGTCTTTCCTACTCCTCAAAACCAATTCCGTTGACAACTGGGAATGCTTCCAGCTGGAAAAAAATGCCAGAATGAAGTGGAGGACTCCTTGCCATCACTGTGTTTCTGGAGCACACCTCTACCTTTCTGTCCAACAGGGGGTTCTTCTTGGGAGATAATTGCCCAACATGAATAAACACAACCAAAGCCAGAGGACCCATCTCCGCAACAAGACGATAAATAGAAAAGACATCTCTAGATGCAGACCCCAGAGCTCCAATTCACTATGTCCCACTAGTGGAAGTTATTTTCTAGGCTTTGTTTTTAAGGCCACTGGCTGCCTCCTCCCTTATGCTGCCCATTCTCCCTGTTGTCCTGTCTTCTTTCTCCTGCATTGCTTCCTTTCCTTGGTGGACCTTGCTGAGCTCTTTGATGTTTTGTTGTATACATATGTATGAAGACATAAAACTGTTAGAGAGTGTCGAAAGAAGGGCAACAAACAAGAGGGTCTCTTTTAACAGGGGGATTGAGGTTTGTGGCAAGGATTTGGTAGCAATTTAGGGGCTGCACTGTGCTGGACACAGCAACAGACGCACCATAAGCCAAAGTCAGACAATAAGCCAAGGTGTGTTCACGTGTGGTTTACTGTGGTTTACGTATAGAAGAAAGTTTTCGCCTATTGGTGAGTATACTGCAGATTTGCTGCATTGTTCTAAATTAAATAGCAAGATAAGTGATGGCATCGTAGGCTGGGAAAATATTTCTAGAGTATCAGCGCATTTTGAGCATCATTTTAACTGTTTATGCAAACATGAAGATTATTAAAATCAGTGTTTATTTATGTCTGTATGTAAACAGGTGATCATGTTGTATAGCATGCAGTAAATGGTTTGTGAATGCTGCTTGAAGAATGAAAAGAGTAAGTCAGCTCCACAAGGAATAAATGAATTTTGTTTATTTGTGCAATGCAGAGATTAGAATTAGACCAACAGCATGGAACCAAAGTCTTGCTGTGTGCCTTTTATCTGTAGGACAGTTCATGGAGGCTTCAGCAGCCCTATCTGTTTTCTAGCACTCTGAAATGTCCTCTGTGGTGCTGCACCCAGTTGAAAGCCTGCACTGATTGTGATGAACTTTCCTAACAGGAGGCACGGGTCCTTCGTCGGACGCTGGCTGGGGATGTATGCTGCGATGCGGGCAGATGATGCTGGCCCAAGCACTGATCTGCAGACACTTAGGGAGAGGTGAGTGCTGGTCCTGAGGGAACTTCGGTATTGTCTGCAGACGCTTCTTCGTAAGTACTCCATTAAAAGCACAAACCCTGAATTTATTAGTGAGACTTTCTTTGATGCCCTGGTAACAGTTCCTAATGAATCAATTCATATTCAGCTGGGTGAAATCATCCCAGCCTGAAGCAGAGAAATAGGCATAGAAGGAGAACAAATGGGGAATCCTGTCGCCATTATTTTATAAACCTTTTAGTGTAACACCCAAGTTGAGGCCAAGGGAAAACCTGCCACCGTGGGACAGTGCTCTTACCCTTCTCTTCACTCCTCACTTGTCAGCAGCACGAGGTCCAAACCCCCCTGGTGCAAGCTCTTAAGCATGCATGTCACATCCCAGGATGCTGCCAGTGGAGTGTTTGGACTTTCTGTATGGATCTTATGTTGTTATTTAATGGGTGCTTAGAAATCCAACAAGGTCTAAACACAGCCTGTACTTTTAAATAATCTTGGAAGCTCAGAGATACTGGAATGGCTATCAACACGCAGCATGATCCGTCAGAATATGTTTGCAGTTGATGTTTTTGTTTTGTTTTATTTTCCCTGTTTTGACAATCTAGCCTATGATGATAAAGGGCAGCTTGATGATAAATAACAAGCTTGGAATTCTAGGAGCTCTACACAAAATGTAAATATTCGAGATGAATTGAAATGTCTTTTAACATCTCATTATAAAGCTTTCTGCTGTCTAGACATTTGATCAGTGTAATGAAAACGTCACCATTTTTTATTCTCTATCAATTTTTCCTTTCAGATTGGCAATGGGAAAAACACAAAAAACAACCAGAAGAATATCACAGAATCCTACGATGCTTTCTCGACAGGAAGGCTTGCTGTTATTCAATCCACCAGATGGGTAAGAACAAACATAAACTTTCAGGTTTTTTCCACTGAAATTTCTACTGTGTTGAATCACTAATTTGCAGTATGTTAATTCATAATTTTAAAAAGTGGATGTGAAGACAATGTGTATGCTTATACAAAAATAAAAAGGTATGCAGATGGGCGCAAAGACTAGTAGTACAGAAACATTCCCTGAGACCTAAATAAAGCCATGTACTAGAATGTAGCTCTTGATAAACTCTGTAAGCCTTGGGTACCAGAGTCAGTAATGTTAGAAGAGACAGTCTTGTAGCTTATTGCTGTAATTTGTAATAAGGGGCACTAACATTTGT
The DNA here is from genome assembly GCF_047663525.1 of Anas platyrhynchos. Taxonomy (NCBI): domain Eukaryota; kingdom Metazoa; phylum Chordata; class Aves; order Anseriformes; family Anatidae; genus Anas; species Anas platyrhynchos. Next base: position 6,212,135 of record NC_092622.1, read on the forward strand.
TAACTTGTAATTCTCATTGTAGTTTAGAAGCCTTTTGTTTTTTAAAGAAACTGGCACTCCCTAAGTTTTGAAAAGAGCATAGATTGAGAAAATAATTGTTATTGCTAAATACAGATTGCAGTTACTCTAGAATGTTTGACAGTCACAGTATTTACTGTATATTGTTCCCACATTCTTTATGGTCTCATTTTTCTTTGATTTTGTGTACGTGTGTCTTTTTTTCACTATGAAAACAGCACAGGTGGGTGTTGGAGAGGGGAAGTCAATTGGAGAATGGTTTGGACCAAATACAGTTGCTCAAGTACTAAAGTAAGTGAGATCATACCAGTCTCATTCAGAACGTACTCCCCTGGGGCAGCCAAGAGAAGGCCCAGGCAGAGTTTTGAAGGCTGCATCTCCCCCTGTCCCACAGTCAGGAATGTACTTGCCATCTATTTACAAGTGCAGCATGGAATGTCATGCCACAGCTCGGTGTGCAGGTACTGAGTTGGGAATGGGTGACCTCTAAATTTTAATAAAGGAAGAGCCTGAGGAGAAGAAACTGCAGGAAAGTCTCCTGCTATGCCGTCTGCATGCCCTCACTGTAATACACAATAAATGTTTGTTCATTGTCTTTTGTAAAAACAAGGAGTTCTGTTTGAGGAATGGGAGTTGTGAAAACTCCCTGCTGAAGTAAGGAGCTGTATAATGCTTAGCTAGACACTATGAAAATTCCTTTGCTTAATGTAACAAAAAAAAGAACCCTCTCCCCTTCTCTCCTTCTGCATCTCAGTAGCCTCTTTTGTTCAAAAGACACTGCTGCAAAGTTCATGTAACCATCTCCTGATAAGTTGTTAAACTAGTGTATCAACATCTTGCCTTCCTGTCTCACGCTGGGCCAACATGACCAAATAAAGAAAGAAGTTGAACCACAACGCCGAGGAAGACTACGGCCTTCATCTTCACGACCACCAGAGGGACAGAGACGACCCCCTAGCAACAGTGCGCGCAGTCGCAGAACACACCCGGATGTGCTGCGTAATCCTGAAATCACCAAGATATAAAAACGGACCCCGGGGGGGGTGAGGTGCGCGCCGTTGGCGGAGCCGAGACTCCCCGGCCGCCCAGCGCTGTTTTGCTTGCTGTTGCTTACTCAATAAATTCCTTTCTATTATTAATGCAATGCTCTCTGAAAATTAATTAAGGGGGCAACTTATAACAAATTTGGTGCCGTGACTCGGATGAAGGCAATCTGATTGAAAGACCTTCGGAGGGGGCGCCCCGCTGATTTCAGCGGCCTTCGCTAGGACTACTTTCATTCAAATCCTTCACCGACGAACCCTAAATTCGGCAGCAAGCAAATAAAGCCGGCAACCCCTAGTAATCTTTGTGCACGAAGACCGAACGAAGACTCAGGAGTGAGTAAGTATAGGCCGGTGATCCGTTCGGTTGGGGTTGGGTATCCTGGAGCGTAGCGTTGTGAGACGTCCAATTGCGGACGAAGCGAGTGCGGACCCCTCGGTAGTGCGGTTCCCACATCCCGCGAGGGACTGGGCCACGAAAAGGGGGAAGCGATTTGTGTGTGTGTGTGTGAAGGAGCTCCAGAAGATGGGACAGAAGAAGAGTAAGCCTTCTGGTCCCATGGGCAGGGTAACGTCTAATGTTAGGTTACCCTGGGATTAATGATTAAAAATTGGCAGGATTCCCCTTTTAGGCGGGGAAGCAATAAAGTAAAAATGATACATTATTGTGTTGAAGTTTGGGGTGGTAAACAGATTCGAGGAGACCACCTTTACTGGCCTGTATTTGGGTCCTTTGAAGATTGGGTTTGCCAGGCCCTAAATATTTATGTAAACTCAAAGGAACCTTTTAGTTTGGAAGAAAGTGAATATGGACATTTGTGGATCAGCTTGGAAACTCGAGCCGATTTATATCCTCTAAAAGAAAAAGGAGGGGATGGGAGGCAGAAGAAAAAACGAGAATTAGAGATCCCAGCCCCACTGTCTCCCTATATTTCACCACCACCACCTGCAGCCCCTCCGACTCCCGGGCTTCCTAATCCGCAACCCCAGGGAGACTCTGATAGCGACTCTGACTCTAGCGTTCAGGGACCAGTGACTAGGAATATGTGGCTGTCCCCATTAACTCTGGGGACGTCCGAGATTTTAAGAAAGAGACAGGAGGAGGGTAAGCGAGCTTTAATGGCAACTGGCACAATGTTTCCAGCTGCTGAGGAATAATTCTAACTGGAATAATAATTGTACATTGTATATTGTATATATAAAAGCCGGGGCATTTTTGTTAAAGTGTTCTTTTATACCTATGTTAATATGTAAATATGTAAATATAAGAACTGCCATTGAGGTGTATGTCTAAGGGAACAAAATTTGCCCAGGCATATTATCGGCTCATCAGGTTTAAATGTTCCCAGTGTAATTGTCTACAGGCAGTTAATTTACAGTGGTCTGATTTTACTTGTGTATCTATATATTGTGGATTTTGGAGGGATTGGGATTGACTAGTAAAGAGCTTCTAGGAAAACGGTGGAATATTAACCACTGCAGATTACAATAGGAAAAGTTCAAAGCAAAGAAATCCCGAGGAAAAGCCTCCTAGGATGTATACTAACACATTGGAGGGATATAGTGGGGTGAAAGGGTACAGAAAGTAAAAGAACTCTTATCAAATATTGTAATCAGTGGTGGCCACTTTATAAACTAGAGGATGGAGCGGAGTGGCCCCTAAATGGAAGTATTAATTATAACACCATATTACAGTCAATGTTGTTTTTGTGGAAAGAAGGAAAACAGGATGAAATGTTGTATATTGATGTTGTTTCAGCATCTTGGAGGGAAAAGGTACGGAATTAAGTTGGCCCCTGACTGAGCCTTTGATGTCGGCATTAGAAAAGTAAAGGCTAGAGAAAGATAAAGGAAGTGTTAAAAGGTTTGTTGAAAGTGTTAAAGGTATTCGAAGTTGAATGAGCAGGGAAAGGTGATGTAGGCATTATCTAAGTAACAGTCTAGAAGTTTTGGTATATTTTCATATTTGCTGTGGTGTTTGTTCAGTTTCCCAAGCATCAGGGAGGGGGGAACAGCCTGCTCCACCAGGGGCCTCTCCAGCGGCCGCAGGGGGGCTTCGGCTCCAGCGCCTGGAGCGCCTCCTCCCCCTCCTTCTGCACTGACTTTGGTGTCTGCGGGGGGGGTTTCTCGCTCTCCCAACTGCTGTTACTTGTAAAGTATCAGGGATTAAATTAACTAATGAAACCCTAAATGTGATGGGGGTAGAAGGGACTGGGATAACAGTGCCACTTTTGGGGGATACCAAGCTGAGACTAGGGGATAAAACGATCATTGGGCAATTACTGTATGTATCCAAGGCAGGGACTAACTTGTTGGGAAGGGATTTGATGATTAAATTGGGCATTCAACTAGTAAATTGTTAGACTGGAATAACAGTGTTATTAATGCAGTGCTCTCTGGCCCTGAGAGCAAACATACATGTATATTCACCTCTGAATGGAAAGACCCTGAAATGGGGGCGAAAGCAACAATATAGATGGACAATTTTACCTCAGGGGTTTACAGGGCCACCTATCTATTTGGGTAAATTCTAAAAAAGATTTTGGAACAATTACAACCTCCCAAGGAGGTATTAATGTTACAAATATGTGGATCATTTTACGGAAAATTGATACTCCCTGATGGGAGAGAAATGCTGAATAAAGTGATAATGAGGCAAATATTAACTGTTTTACATCAGAAGAGTCATTGGGAGGTGCAAGCAATGTGTGATGTTGTTCTAAGAAAGCATGTCTGTGTAGGAATATATATTTTAGAGAAGCACACATGCAGAGGATGTACTATATGTCAAAAGGTAAATAAAAAGGTCTTCTGTAACCTATCTAGAGGGGGACGGGAGCCAGGGCTTTGACCTTTCCAAAGTATACAGGTAGACTTTACTGAGTTACTTGTTTGTCCTAATTGACCACGTGACTGAATGGGTGTAAAGCTTTACTGCAAGGATCAAAGCAGGCCTTAGAGATTGAGTGGGATTTTCACAGCCCCTGGCACCCCTCCCCTTCTGGAAAGGAAGAGTGAATGAATGGTGAAATTAAGAAACAACTAACAAAACTTGTGCTGGAAACTAAGGCTTCTTGGGTAAAATGCTTACCCCTTGCACTGTTAAACATATGGACACAGCCCAGAACTGATGTAGGAATTTCTCCTTTTGAAATGCTATATGGTATACCCTATGACTTGGAATTGCCACTTGATCACCCTCAATTCTAATTAAGACTTGGAAAGAGACTGTTTTAACACCACGATGGGGAAGGCCCCTATGTTATTTTGCTTACCACAGAAACGGCTATTCGAACTGCGCAGAAAGGATGGACGCATGCCAGCTGTGTGAAAGGACCAATCCGGGAAGGTAAATGGGAGGCAGCTCCAGGCCCTGACGACTTGAAGCTGACACTAAGACAGACTCGATAAGTATTGTATATTATCTGTGTATCGTGGGAAGGGGAGGAGGCCCTGTTTCAAAGGCTCCCTAGTAGGTTCCCCTGAAGAACACTGCTGCTGCCAAGAAGAACCGATACCTTGTAGTTCGCTGCAACCGAACTGACAAGCGAGGCAGAGAAGTGAAAACGGTGGGGGACTGAGGGGCCGACAATTTAGATGGGCTCCAACCACCTCCTACAATACATGGGAGTCAGTATCATCGTTTTGGTCAGCTATGGGTCTGCGCATCCCCATCAGCCTTTTAAATGGAGCTTGATCAGATGGAAGGATCAATTCGTCATCCAGCAAACAACGACAGCGGGTGCTCCCAGTTTCCGCATCACATTATGTGACCTGGTGTCAGTGCAGCCATGCTTTAACCAATGAGGATTTTATTTCTGCCCAAGTTCTAACCCAGGAAAGGGGTACTGTAATTACCCGAACATGTATTATTGTGCATACTGGGGGTGTGAAACCATTGCTATGGACTGGACACTCAGGGCTGGTCGGAATAAATTCTTACAAGTGGGATATGGGCCGCAAGGTTGTAACCAACAAGCAGGTCCCCGTTACAGGTGGTGAGGGCATGGTATAGGGTATACAGGAACCTTCCATGGAAATAAAGAAATTTGCAAGGTTCTATATATAAATATAACAAACTTGGATGATACTAGCTGGGTACTAGGAAAAATGTGAGGTGTCAGATTTTACAAACACAGAACAGATAGGGGAGGACTCATACTAATAAAAAGGAGGATGCCGATAGGCCCCAGGCAGTAGGACCAAATGAGGTATTGTCAGAAAATGTCCAGGGAATCCAGCCTGCGGAAAATACTACACTTCCAACCCTCGGCAGCCCTACGAGCACAGGTAAAGCCGAGAATGATAACATAGCTGAGAATAACATATGGGGGGGTCATGAATGCCAGCTACCAATTATTAAACAAAACAAACCCAAATGTAACAAAACACTGTTGATTATGCTTTAGTATAAGGCCTTCATATTATGATGCTATCGGGAATCCTGGGGAGCCCTCCCGCACAAACGAGAACAGCCCTCTACATTGCAGTTGGGGAAAAGACATAAGGGTAACACTAACACAAGTCACTGGAGGTGGTAGGTGTGTGTGCACGGTTCCTAGTGGGAAGTGTCACCTATGTAATACCATGGAAAATGGAAAACAATCAGCCGAGTGGTTAATCCCAGCCAACAATGCTAGGTGGGTTTGTTTGTGAGTGGGCATAACTCCTTGTCTATCACTAAAACTCTTTAATGTGTCTCGTGATTTCTGTATACAGGTGATAATTATACCAAGGATTCTATACCACCCTGAGGATTGTATGTATACCCAGCACACAGTGGCAAGGCATCATCTGGAAAGATGGGAACCATTCACGGCTCTAACTTTGGCCACCCTTATAATCCTGGGAGGAGCTGGAGTGGGGACCAGGGTAGCCTCATTGGTTAAACAAAATCAAGAATTTACTTCCTTATGCATTGCTGTGGACGAGGACCTGACCCAAATTGAACAATCCATCTCAGCCCTGGAAAATCTATCAGGTTGCTTTCAGAGGTAGTGTTACAAAATCATAGGGGATTAGATTTGGTATTTTTTTTTACAACAGGACGGGCTGTGTGCAGCCCTGAAAGAGGAATGCTGTGTGTATGCTGATCACACTGGAGAGGTAAGAGATACAATGGCAAGACCCAGGGAAGGGCTGAAAAAAAAAAAGGAAACGGGAGAATGAAGCCCGACAGAGCTGGTACGAATCTTGGTTTAATTATTCACCTTGGCCTACTACTTTATTATCAACAATAACAGGACCTTTGTTGTTCTTAATAATAGCACTAACTTTTGGACCATGTATTTTTAATAAATTGATTGCGATTGTAAAGGGACATTTAGAAGCGGCACATTTAATGCTCATACATGCCAGATACGAGCCAATAAGTACCAATAAAGGAATCGAGGAAACATTAGTTCTTAGTAGCCAGGCATTGCAGAGCTTCAATGAACAAAATGAGTAACTAAAAGAAAAAGGAGGGATTGTAATACACAATAAATGTTTGTTCATTGTCTTTTGTAAAAACAAGGAGTTCTGTTTGAGGAATGGGAGTTGTGAAAACTCCCTGCTGAAGTAAGGAGCTGTATAATGCTTAGCTAGACACTATGAAAATTCCTTTGCTTAATGTAACAAAAAAAAGAACCCTCTCCCCTTCTCTCCTTCTGCATCTCAGTAGCCTCTTTTGTTCAAAAGACACTGCTGCAAAGTTCATGTAACCATCTCCTGATAAGTTGTTAAACTAGTGTATCAACATCTTGCCTTCCTGTCTCACGCTGGGCCAACATGACCAAATAAAGAAAGAAGTTGAACCACAACGCCGAGGAAGACTACGGCCTTCATCTTCACGACCACCAGAGGGACAGAGACGACCCCCTAGCAACAGTGCGCGCAGTCGCAGAACACACCCGGATGTGCTGCGTAATCCTGAAATCACCAAGATATAAAAACGGACCCCGGGGGGGGTGAGGTGCGCGCCGTTGGCGGAGCCGAGACTCCCCGGCCGCCCAGCGCTGTTTTGCTTGCTGTTGCTTACTCAATAAATTCCTTTCTATTATTAATGCAATGCTCTCTGAAAATTAATTAAAGGGGCAACTTATAACACTCACCAGTCACACCACAGATGTATATTCCTTTCTGCACAGTGGCACAGCTCTGGCAGGTCGAGAGTGCCACCGTGTAGGTCGGAGTGGTGGTGTGAAACATCAGAGAGAAGCCATCTCGGCTGAGGAGGGAACTGAGCTGCAATTCCTCCCTTTCTGAGCAACAGTTCTGCCAGCAAGGCTACTGGATAAAGATGGGAAGCTCCTCATAGTCTGGGAGCCACACTGAAAGGAACTGAGGCTGCTCAGTTCTCCAGGGGTACATGGAGGTGTCTTACCTCAGGCAGGGGCTAGGCTACAGGTCCTGCGAGCTCAGCAGCAAGTCTTTGACACCCTGGAACAGGCACATGATCTGAAGAGGGAGGGGAGCTGAAGCATGCCCTGGACTCCAGATCTTTCATGGCCAAGTTTTTCATGGTGAAACGCTCACCCCCATTTCTTTCTGGCTTATTTGAAACAGCTAATTCTGCCAGTGCAGCTTAAGAGTGTAGCTCCCTTCCGCAAAGGTTTGGATTTTGCAGAAGTGGACATAAAACTGTGTGCTGCTGTCTCCCACTGAAGTTTTGGTGCCCCAAACCCTTAGCTGATTTAGCTTTTAACGCCCCATTTCTGCTGTGCACGCAGGCTCAGGCAGAAGTAATTCCACTGAATTCAGTGGAATTTCTTAAGCAAAAAGTAATCTGCAAAACTGGCATAGGAATTTTTTTCTTTTCCAGATGAGAAAAGACACAACTGGGCAAGAACCCATTGCAGAGACTGTCGAGTGCAATAAAAAGTAATAAACTTGATGTAGTTGGACTGTTACTGTCACTGCACTTAGCAGTAAGACAAAACAGTTTGCACATGGTGCAGCGCATATGTTTTTCCTGGTACCACTCAGTACCTATTTTTCTAAAGATATTAAACATTTAATGTTTAAAGTTTTCTTTTTCTTACATGGAGACTTTAAAAAATGCAGAAAGGATGTTTTTTCTTAAGGAAAAAAAAAAAAATGGTTCTGAGTGTAAAGCTACCCTTTTGATCCAACTAGTTTATATTAATTAGTACCTTAATGTTTTCTAGGAAGCTTGCTTTATTTGATGAATGGAATTCATTAGCAGTTTATGTATCTATGGGCAATACGGTGGTCATTGAAGACATCAGGAAGTGACACCTCATCAGTTTTCTGGTAACAGTTTCTGATTTGACTCCATTTGCCAGCATGTATCTAAACATGAACAAATACTTGGGGGGCCATGGGTTTGTCTTGCAAGGGTAAGAAGAGGGAAGAAGGAAATACAAACTCAGTTGTGGTTTTTTGATCCCTGATGCCAACTTCGTGCTCACATCACTGGATGTGAAGAGCTCCTTGAAGAATTTCTACTGTCATCATTGCTGCCATTTCATTTCTCTGGCGTTTTATAGGCAAAGCTTGACACTATTAATAACATTAATAGGACATGTCACTGCAGTTTTAAATTGTCATCCCCCAATCATTTATCTAACGTCTCACTTGGACGTGCCAGCACATACTGTCTGCTAGAATTACTTCTACTAAATAGCTGTAATTGCCATGCCCGGCTCGTTTTTTCTTGGGTGCCCTATAAAGATCCCTGGCAAACTAGCTTAATTCACTACTGAGAGGAAGATCTGCTTTGTGTTCCTCTGTGCGTTGACTGATTTCTAGTTTTATTCCCGCAGAAAAAATGTGCTGGTGCCCTCCTCAGAGCAGCAGCGCGTCCCACAGCAGTGCACATTTGCACAGAAGTGCTCTTGGCCGAAGCAAGAAGGCAGGAGGACTCTGCACAGGCTGGAAAGCCCTCTTGCTTATTATACCTCTACGACTAGGGATAAATCACATAAATCCCGTATATATTGATGCATTTAAAGTAAGGTTTTCTTTCGATTCATTGCTCGTTACTGTCAAATAAGTTTGGGTATCTGTGATGTCAGTAAAGAAATGAATGACAATTTCCTTTATTCCTTTTGAACTCCTAGGAATGCTTTAAGATGCCACAGTCTTTGGGAGCATTAGGAGGGAAACCAAATAATGCCTATTATTTCATAGGATTTTTAGGTAAGGAAAAACGAAACTTATTCCAAATGTGCAGATGATCAAAAGAGAACATTTTTTGAAGGGGAAATAGTAAGGGGTCTAAGCGTGAACCTCTAGAAGTAAAGAAAGATGAGAATAGAATAAAATAAATGAAGAAGCATATCTAAAAGAGTTTAGAAACAGTATGAGATGATCCTTAACAGGAGCAGAAAGTTAACAGCAAAGCTAGGTGTAAAAATAAGTGATGACATCAACAAGAGCAACATACTGAGAATAGCTGATAGCATTTGACAAGTGTATTGGTCAAATGTCACTTTTATTTTCTTGTATTTCAAAACTGTTTCTGATAGCAGTATCTTTTTCACCTTTTGCATACCTTCTGTTATTAAGTATTGCTCTAATTAATTTAAAATGCATTCCTTCAGATTTCACCCCACTTTGGGCCAAAATTTTGCAACCCTATTTTGTCCTTTTGTAAAACCTAACCTGTTTTAGTTAGGCTTTTTTGTTCCAATTTCTGAATGAATGCCTAATGGGATTACAGATTGCATCTGTGAACATCCTGTACCTTTTAATCTGTCAAATGTTAGTGTTTACAACACTTGAGATTTAAAAAAAAAAAAAAAAAAAAAAAAAAAAAAAAAAAAAGTACAGGATCTCACATGGAAAAATAAAAGTATGTGACAAAGATAGAACATAACCAACCAAAAAATTACAGTAATAGGTCACCAATAGGAAGTTATACTAAATACCCTGTGGGAAACGTTGTGTCTAAACCTTCCGATTCTCTTAAAGAATCCCTAGCTGGAAAGTCTAGATTATACTGTCTGCGATGGCAATCTAATTTCTATTTTACAGTTCTGGACCAAGTGCTTATTAATGTCACTTGCTTGTTTTTAACATACGGCTTTTACCCATCCAGGCAATGAGCTGATCTATCTGGACCCTCACACCACTCAAAGCTTTGTAGATTCAGAAGAAAATGGCACGGTTGACGATGAGAGTTTCCACTGCCAGGAAGCCCCACATAGAATGAAGATCATGAATTTGGACCCTTCAGTAGCTTTAGTAAGTGTCAGGAAATCTGGAATGCATATACTTTACCTCAAAGTAATGTCTCTCTACATTGGTAAGGGCAGCAATGCATCTCCTTGAACAGAACCAAGATCACAAAGCTGTCTTCTGTGATCAACACATAGTAGTTTGTACATAACTACATGGAGAATCTTAGGGCAAGTGGGGAGCTGTCTGTACTGTAGGGAGCTCGCTTTGTTTTCTTTACTGAGCAGCTTTTACTTCTTTCAAGAGGCATTATAATGGTCAGAGCAAGGAACTGAAACAGGTTTACGTGTTTTATTCTATCACTACTTTAGGTTTGGTCACCTCTAGACAAGTTACTTAAACTTACTTTATATCATAAGTTAAAAATGTTTAAGTGGAATTATTGTATTTCACCCCAAAGTACAAATACAAATGTATTATTTGTAATTCACCCAAAATGTCATGGGGGTACTGTGGTATTTGAAAAAATTGGATCTGATCCCATGCCAGTATCCTGTGATTGGGTGATTGGCAGTTGTCACCAGTGGGATGTGTTTCTAAAGCTTTAAACAATCTGTACAGATACAGGTATCTGTCATTCATTGGTTGGTTAGGGTTAGGTTTAGGTTTAGGGTTAGGGTTAGGGTTAGGGTTAGGGGGTTACGGTTAGGGGGTTAGGTTTATGGTTAGGCGTTAGGGTTAGGGGTAGGGTTAGGGTTAGGGTTAGGTTTTGGGTTAGTGTTAGGGTTAGGGTTAGAGGGTTAGCCTTAGGGTTAGGGGTAGGGTTAGGGTTAGGGTCAGGGTCAGAGTCAGAGTCAGGGTAAGCGTAGTGAGATCCTCTCCTGAGCCTATGTTATTTTCCAAAGATTGATTCACGGTTTTAAGGTTTCAGGGGTAGGGCAGTAGGGTTGGGTTTCAGGGTAAGTATTCTCAGGGTTTATGTTTAGGATTTTCAGTTGTTTAGGTTTGGATTTTTAACGGTTAGTATTTTAGGGATTTGGGGGTTAAGGTTTTAAGTTTTTCAGGGTTAGTGTGTTAGGGTTTTAGAGTTTATGGGTTGTAGTGTTGAAAGGTTTTTTAGGGTTAGGGTCTTAGGGTTTTCTTTTTGGTCAATTATTTAGGGTTAGGGTTTTAAAATTTTATTTTTATTTATTTATTTATTTATTGATTGATTTATTTTTTCAGGTTAGGTTCTCCAGGGTTAGGGTTTTGAGTGTCCTAATTTTTGGGGCTAGGTTTTGGAGCATCTTAATTTTTTGCGTTAGGGTTTTGAGCATCTTAATATTTTGTGTTAGTGCTTTGAGTGTCTTATTTTTTTGGATTAGTGTTTGGAGCATTTTTGGGTTTAGGTTTTTGGGTTTTTAGGTTTTAGTTTTTGGGTTTAGGTTTTGAGATTCATGTTTTTTGGGCTTGAGATTTGAACGTCTTAATTTTGTGGGCTTGGGATTTGAACGTCTTAATTTATTGGGTTAGGAGTTTTAGGCATAGGTCTTCAGGTGTTTAGTGTGGTAAATATTTTGGGTTATGTCTGTAGGGGTTACAGTGCGTGCTGGTAAATGTAATTCTCGAAAACTCGGCCCGTGATTGGCTGTGCTGGCTGTCCAAGGAATGCTGGTAAATATAGTTTTCTGGCACCAGGCTTCCGGGAGGCCATGTTGGGTGCCCAGAGCATGCCTGGAAATGCAGGGTTAGGGTTAGGGTTAGGGTTAGGGTTAGGGTTAGGGTTAGGGTTAGGGTTAGGGCTAGGGTTAGGGCTAGGGTTAGGGCTAGGGTTAGGGTTAGGGTTAGGGCACATTTTAGCGCGACGCCGCCCGGACACATTTTAGCGCGGCGCCGCCCGGACACATTGTACTTGTGGGGCTGGGAGGTTGTGGGGAACATCTGGAGAAGCTGCCTGTAGGGTTTGGGGGAGCACCTACAGGGTTTGGGGTGGGATCTGTGGGGCTGTGGGCGGTCTCTATGGGGCCGGGGGGGTTTTGGGGGGGTTGTGACCCTATGGGGTGCCCCCCCCCAGAGCCCCAACCCGCGGCTGACCTAGCATTTTAGCGTGGCCGCCGTCCACCGGCAGCTTCATGCCCGTCTTCCGCTCCCAGTGGCCCGCGGGGCGCCCGGTGGCCCTACCGGCGTCACCAGCGGCCACCTTGGGGTCAACGGCGGCGGTTTTGGGGTCAACGGCAGCGGTTTTGGGGTTTCGGTCTGGGGGGTGCTGACATGCCCCTCCCCGCACCCCCCCAGGCATCCTGGCCCTGCAGCTGCCCCCGGGGGGGCTCGACGCCGAGTCCTACAGGTGAGAACCAGTCCCCTCCGCCCCCTAAATGCGCCCCCAACCCCCAAAATGCCCCCAGACCCCCCCCAAATTGACCCCCCCCAATTTATTCCCCCCCCTCCAGCGCTTGCCTCCACCTGGCCGAGATGCAGCATCGGGTGCGGAAGGCGCTGGCAGAGTGCGAGCGGCTGCTGCGGGCACGGGTAGGACGGGGGGGGAGACAAAATGGGGGGGGGGCACCAAGGGGGGAGGGGGTCCATGGGGCTAGGGGGGACCCCAAGGATGGGGCGGGGGGGGGGGGAACCAAAATGAGGCGGGAACCAAGTGTGTGGGGTTTTGTTTCCGGGGGGACCCATTTGTGGGGCGCACCGGGGGGGGGGAACCAAAATGAGGGGGGAACCAAGTGTGCGGGGTTTTGTTTCCGGGGGGACACATTTGTGGGGCGCACCGGGGGGGGGGGACCAAAATGAGGGGGGAACCAAGTGTGCGGGGTTTTGTTTCCGGGGGGACCCATTTGTGGGGAGCACCGGGGGGGGGAACCAAAATGAGGGGGGAACCAAGTGTGCGGGGTTTTGTTTCCGGGGGGACACATTTGTGGGGCGCACCGGGGGGGGAACCAAAATGAGGGGGGAACCAAGTGTGCGGGGTTTTGTTTCCGGGGAGACCCATTTGTGGGGCGCACCGGGGGGGGAACCAAAATGAGGGGGGAACCAAGTGTGCGGGGTTTTGTTTCCGGGGGGACCCATTTGTGGGGCGTACCGGGGGGGAACCAAAATGAGGGGTGAACCAAGTGTGCGGGGTTTTGTTTCCGGGGGGACCCATTTGTGGGGCGCACCGGGGGGGGAACCAAAATGAGTTGGGGGGGGAACCAAAATGAGAATGGGGGTCCATGGGGTTAGGGTTAGGGTTAGGGTTAGATCCGTTAGGGTTAGGGGGTTAGGGTTGGGGTTTGGGGGTTAGGGTTGGGGGTTTAGGGTTGGGGGTTAGGGGGTTGGGGGATTAGGGGGTTTGGGGGTTGGGGTTGGGTACTTGGGGGGTTAGGGTTAGAGTGTTAGGGTTAGATCTGTTAGGGTTGGGGGGTCGGGGTTTAGGGTTGGGGGTTTAGGGTTGGGGGTTAGGGGGTTGGGGGGATAGGGTTAGGGGGTTTGGGGGTTGGGGTTGGGTTCTTGGGGGGTCAGGTGTTGGGGGGTTAGGGTTAGAGGATTAGGGTTAGGGTTAGATCTGTTAGGGTTGGGGGGTTAGGGTTAGATCCGTTAGGGTTAGGGGGTTAGGGTTGGGGGGTTAGGGGGTTGGGGGGTTAGGGGGTTGGGGGGTTAGGGTTAGATCCGTTAGGGTTAGGGGGTTAGGGTTGGGGGGTTAGGGGGTTGGGGGGTTAGGGTTAGAGGGTTAGGGTTAGGGTTAGATCCGTTAGGGTTAGGGGGTTATGGTTGGGGAGTCGGGGGTTAGGGTTGGGGGGTTAGGGTTAGGCTTAGATCTGTTAGGGTTAGTGGGTTAGGGGGTTTGGGCGTTAGGGTTAGAGGATTAGGGTTAGATCCGTTAGGGTTAGGGGGTTAGGGGGTTGGGGGGGTTAGGGTTAGAGGGTTAGGGTTAGGCTTAGATCCGTTAGGGTTAGGGGGTTAGGGGGTTGGGGGGGTTAGGGTTAGAGGGTTAGGGTTAGGCTTAGATCCGTTAGGGTTAGGGGGTTAGGGGGTTGGGGGGGTTAGGGTTAGAGGATTAGGGTTAGATCCGTTAGGGTTAGGGGGTTAGGGTTGGGGGTTTAGGGTGTGGGGTTAGGGGGTTGGGGGGTTAGGGTTAGGGGGTTTGGGGGTTGGGGTTGGGTACTTGGGGGGTTAGGATGGGGGGTTAGGGTTAGAGGATTAGGGTTAGGGTTAGATCTGTTAGGGTTGGGGGGTTAGGGTTAGATCCGTTAGGGTTAGGGTTGGGGGGTCGGGGGTTAGGGTTGGGGGGTTAGGGTTAGAGGGTTAGGGTTAGGGTTAGATCGGTTGGGGGGTCGGGGGTTAGGGTTGGGGGGTTAGGGGGTTGGGGGGTTAGGGTTAGAGGGTTAGGGTTAGGGTTAGATCCGTTAGGGTTAGGGGGTTATGGTTGGGGGGTCGGGGGTTAGGGTTGGGGGGTTAGGGTTAGGGGGTTTGGGGGTTGGGGTTGGGTACTTGTGGCCCGCGGGGCGCCCGGTGGCCCTACCGGCGTCACCAGCGGCCACCTTGGGGTCAACGGCGGCGGTTTTGGGGTCAACGGCAGCGGTTTTGGGGTTTCGGTCTGGGGGGTGCTGACATGCCCCTCCCCGCACCCCCCCAGGCATCCTGGCCCTGCAGCTGCCCCCGGGGGGGCTCGACGCCGAGTCCTACAGGTGAGAACCAGTCCCCTCCGCCCCCTAAATGCGCCCCCAACCCCCAAAATGCCCCCAGACCCCCCCCAAATTGACCCCCCCCAATTTATTCCCCCCCCTCCAGCGCTTGCCTCCACCTGGCCGAGATGCAGCATCGGGTGCGGAAGGCGCTGGCAGAGTGCGAGCGGCTGCTGCGGGCACGGGTAGGACGGGGGGGGAGACAAAATGGGGGGGGGGCACCAAGGGGGGAGGGGGTCCATGGGGCTAGGGGGGACCCCAAGGATGGGGCGGGGGGGGGGGGAACCAAAATGAGGCGGGAACCAAGTGTGTGGGGTTTTGTTTCCGGGGGGACCCATTTGTGTGGCGCACCGGGGGGGGAGGGAACCAAAATGAGGGGGGAACCAAGTGTGCGGGGTTTTGTTTCCGGGGGGACCCATTTGTGGGGCGCACCGGGGGGGAACCAAAATGAGGGGGGAACCAAGTGTGCGGGGTTTTGTTTCCGGGGGGACCCATTTGTGGGGTGCACCGGGGGGGGGAACCAAAATGAGGGGGGAACCAAGTGTGCGGGGTTTTGTTTCCGGGGAGACCCATTTGTGGGGCGCAACGGGGGGGGGGAACCAAAATGAGGGGGGAACCAAGTGTGCGGGGTTTTGTTTCCGGGGGGACACATTTGTGGGGCGTACCGGGTGGGAACCAAAATGAGGGGGGAACCAAGTGTGCGGGGTTTTGTTTCCGGGGGGACCCATTTGTGGGGCGCACCGGGGGGGGAACCAAAATGAGTTGGGGGGGGAACCAAAATGAGAATGGGGGTCCATGGGGTTAGGGTTAGGGTTAGGGTTAGATCCGTTAGGGTTAGGGGGTTAGGGTTGGGGTTTGGGGGTTAGGGTTGGGGGTTTAGGGTTGGGGGTTAGGGGGTTGGGGGATTAGGGGGTTTGGGGGTTGGGGTTGGGTACTTGGGGGGTTAGGGTTAGAGTGTTAGGGTTAGATCTGTTAGGGTTGGGGGGTCGGGGTTTAGGGTTGGGGGTTTAGGGTTGGGGGTTAGGGGGCTGGGGGGTTAGGGGGTTTGGGGGTTGGGGTTGGAGTTGGGGGGTTAGGGGTTGGGGGGTTAGGGTTAGAGTGTTAGGGTTAGATCTGTTAGGGTTGGGGGGTCGGGGTTTAGGGTTGGGGGTTTAGGGTTGGGGGTTAGGGGTTTGGGGGGTTAGGGTTAGGGGGTTTGGGGGTTGGGGTTGGGTTCTTGGGCGGTTAGGTGTTGGGGGTTTAGGGTTAGAGGATTAGGGTTAGGGTTAGATCTGTTAGGGTTGGGGGGTTAGGGTTAGATCCGTTAGGGTTAGGGGGTTAGGGTTGGGGGGTTAGGGGGTTGGGGGGTTAGGGTTAGAGGGTTAGGGTTAGATCCGTTAGGGTTAGGGGGTTAGGGTTGGGGGGTTAGGGGGTTGGGGGGTTAGGGTTAGAGGGTTAGGGTTGGGGTTAGATCCGTTAGGGTTAGGGGGTTATGGTTGGGGAGTCGGGGGTTAGGGTTGGGGGGTTAGGGTTAGGCTTAGATCTGTTAGGGTTAGTGGGTTAGGGGGTTTGGGCGTTAGGGTTAGAGGATTAGGGTTAGATCTGTTAGGGTTAGGGGGTTAGGGGGTTGGGGGGGTTAGGGTTAGAGGGTTAGGGTTAGGCTTAGATCCGTTAGGGTTAGGGGGTTAGGGGGTTGGGGGGGTTAGGGTTAGAGGGTTAGGGTTAGGCTTAGATCCGTTAGGGTTGGGGGGTTAGGGGGTTGGGGGGTTAGGGTTAGAGGGTTAGGGTTAGATCCGTTAGGGTTAGGGGGTTAGGGTTGGGGGGTTAGGGGGTTGGGGGCTTAGGGTTAGAGGGTTAGGGTTAGGGTTAGATCCGTTAGGGTTAGGGGGTTATGGTTGGGGAGTCGGGGGTTAGGGTTGGGGGGTTAGGGTTAGGCTTAGATCTGTTAGGGTTAGTGGGTTAGGGGGTTTGGGCGTTAGGGTTAGAGGATTAGGGTTAGATCCGTTAGGGTTAGGGGGTTAGGGGGTTGGGGGGGTTAGGGTTAGAGGGTTAGGGTTAGGCTTAGATCCGTTAGGGTTAGGGGGTTAGGGGGTTGGGGGGGTTAGGGTTAGAGGGTTAGGGTTAGGCTTAGATCCGTTAGGGTTAGGGGGTTAGGGGGTTGGGGGGGTTAGGGTTAGAGGGTAAGGGTTAGGCTTAGATCCGTTAGGTTTAGGGGGTTAGGGGGTTTGGGCGTTAGGGTTAGAGGATTAGGGTTAGATCCATTAGGGTTAGGGGGTTAGGGTTGGGGGTTTAGGGTGTGGGGTTAGGGGGTTGGGGGGTTAGGGTTAGGGGGTTTGGGGGTTGGGGTTGGGTACTTGGGGGGTTAGGATGGGGGGTTAGGGTTAGAGGATTAGGGTTAGGGTTAGATCTGTTAGGGTTGGGGGGTTAGGGTTAGATCCGTTAGGGTTAGGGTTGGGGGGTCGGGGTTTAGGGTTGGGGGGTTAGGGTTAGAGGGTTAGGGTTAGGGTTAGATCGGTTGGGGGGTCGGGGGTTAGGGTTGGGGGGTTAGGGGGTTGGGGGGTTAGGGTTAGAGGGTTAGGGTTAGGGTTAGATCCGTTAGGGTTAGGGGGTTATGGTTGGGGGGTCGGGGGTTAGGGTTGGGGGGCTAGGGTTAGGGGGTTTGGGGGTTGGGGTTGGGTACTTGTGGCCCGCGGGGCGCCCGGTGGCCCTACCGGCGTCACCAGCGGCCACCTTGGGGTCAACGGCGGCGGTTTTGGGGTCAACGGCAGCGGTTTTGGGGTTTCGGTCTGGGGGGTGCTGACATGCCCCTCCCCGCACCCCCCCAGGCATCCTGGCCCTGCAGCTGCCCCCGGGGGGGCTCGACGCCGAGTCCTACAGGTGAGAACCAGTCCCCTCCGCCCCCTAAATGCGCCCCCAACCCCCAAAATGCCCCCAGACCCCCCCCAAATTGACCCCCCCCAATTTATTCCCCCCCCTCCAGCGCTTGCCTCCACCTGGCCGAGATGCAGCATCGGGTGCGGAAGGCGCTGGCAGAGTGCGAGCGGCTGCTGCGGGCACGGGTAGGACGGGGGGGGAGACAAAATGGGGGGGGGGCACCAAGGGGGGAGGGGGTCCATGGGGCTAGGGGGGACCCCAAGGATGGGGCGGGGGGGGGGGGAACCAAAATGAGGCGGGAACCAAGTGTGTGGGGTTTTGTTTCCGGGGGAACCCATTTGTGGGGCGCACCGGGGGGGAACCAAAATGAGGGGGGAACCAAGTGTGCGGGGTTTTGTTTCCGGGGGGACCCATTTGTGGGGCGCACCGGGGGGGGGACCAAAATGAGGGGGGAACCAAGTGTGCGGGGTTTTGTTTCCGGGGGGACACATTTGTGGGGCGCACCGGGGGGGGAACCAAAATGAGGGGGGAACCAAGTGTGCGGGGTTTTGTTTCCGGGGGGACCCATTTGTGGGGCGCACCGGGGGGGGGGAAACCAAAATGAGGGGGGAACCAAGTGTGCGGGGTTTTGTTTCCGGGGGGACCCATTTGTGGGGCGTACCAGGGGGGGAACCAAAATGAGGGGGGAACCAAGTGTGCGGGGTTTTGTTTCCGGGGGGACCCATTTGTGGGGCGCACCGGGGGGGGAACCAAAATGAGTTGGGGGGGGAACCAAAATGAGAATGGGGGTCCATGGGGTTAGGGTTAGGGTTAGGGTTAGATCCGTTAGGGTTAGGGGGTTAGGGTTGGGGTTTGGGGGTTAGGGTTGGGGGTTTAGGGTTGGGGGTTAGGGGGTTGGGGGATTAGGGGGTTTGGGGGTTGGGGTTGGGTACTTGGGGGGTTAGGGTTAGAGTGTTAGGGTTAGATCTGTTAGGGTTGGGGGGTCGGGGTTTAGGGTTGGGGGTTTAGGGTTGGGGGTTAGGGGTTTGGGGGGTTAGGGTTAGGGGGTTTGGGGGTTGGGGTTGGGTTCTTGGGGGGTTAGGTGTTGGGGGGTTAGGGTTAGAGGATTAGGGTTAGGGTTAGATCTGTTAGGGTTGGGGGGTTAGGGTTAGATCCGTTAGGGTTAGGGGGTTAGGGTTGGGGGGTTAGGGGGTTGGGGGGTTAGGGTTAGAGGGTTAGGGTTAGATCCGTTAGGGTTAGGGGGTTAGGGTTGGGGGGTTAGGGGGTTGGGGGGTTAGGGTTAGAGGGTTAGGGTTAGGGTTAGATCCGTTAGGGTTAGGGGGTTATGGTTGGGGAGTCGGGGGTTAGGGTTGGGGGGTTAGGGTTAGGCTTAGATCTGTTAGGGTTAGTGGGTTAGGGGGTTTGGGCGTTAGGGTTAGAGGATTAGGGTTAGATCCGTTAGGGTTAGGGGGTTAGGGGGTTGGGGGGGTTAGGGTTAGAGGGTTAGGGTTAGGCTTAGATCCGTTAGGGTTAGGGGGTTAGGGGGTTGGGGGGGTTAGGGTTAGAGGGTTAGGGTTAGGCTTAGATCCGTTAGGGTTGGGGGGTTAGGGGGTTGGGGGGTTAGGGTTAGAGGGTTAGGGTTAGATCCGTTAGGGTTAGGGGGTTAGGGTTGGGGGGTTAGGGGGTTGGGGGGTTAGGGTTAGAGGGTTAGGGTTAGGGTTAGATCCGTTAGGGTTAGGGGGTTATGGTTGGGGAGTCGGGGGTTAGGGTTGGGGGGTTAGGGTTAGGCTTAGATCTGTTAGGGTTAGTGGGTTAGGGGGTTTGGGCGTTAGGGTTAGAGGATTAGGGTTAGATCCGTTAGGGTTAGGGGGTTAGGGGGTTGGGGGGGTTAGGGTTAGAGGGTTAGGGTTAGGCTTAGATCCGTTAGGGTTAGGGGGTTAGGGGGTTGGGGGGGTTAGGGTTAGAGGGTTAGGGTTAGGCTTAGATCCGTTAGGGTTGGGGGGTTAGGGGGTTGGGGGGTTAGGGTTAGAGGGTTAGGGTTAGATCCGTTAGGGTTAGGGGGTTAGGGTTGGGGGGTTAGGGGGTTGGGGGGTTAGGGTTAGAGGGTTAGGGTTAGGGTTAGATCCGTTAGGGTTAGGGGGTTATGGTTGGGGAGTCGGGGGTTAGGGTTGGGGGGTTAGGGTTAGGCTTAGATCTGTTAGGGTTAGTGGGTTAGGGGGTTTGGGCGTTAGGGTTAGAGGATTAGGGTTAGATCCGTTAGGGTTAGGGGGTTAGGGGGTTGGGGGGGTTAGGGTTAGAGGGTTAGGGTTAGGCTTAGATCCGTTAGGGTTAGGGGGTTAGGGGGTTGGGGGGGTTAGGGTTAGAGGGTTAGGGTTAGGCTTAGATCCGTTAGGGTTAGGGGGTTAGGGGGTTGGGGGGGTTAGGGTTAGAGGGTAAGGGTTAGGCTTAGATCCGTTAGGTTTAGGGGGTTAGGGGGTTTGGGCGTTAGGGTTAGATGATTAGGGTTAGATCCGTTAGGGTTAGGGGGTTAGGGTTGGGGGGTCGGGGGTTAGGGTTGAGGGGCTAGGGTTAGGGGGTTTGGGGGTTGGGGTTGGGTACTTGTGGCCCGCGGGGCGCCCGGTGGCCCTACCGGCGTCACCAGCGGCCACCTTGGGGTCAACGGCGGCGGTTTTGGGGTCAACGGCAGCGGTTTTGGGGTTTCGGTCTGGGGGGTGCTGACATGCCCCTCCCCGCACCCCCCCAGGCATCCTGGCCCTGTAGCTGCCCCCGGGGGGGCTCGACGCCGAGTCCTACAGGTGAGAACCAGTCCCCTCCGCCCCCTAAATGCGCCCCCAACCCCCAAAATGCCCCCAGACCCCCCCCAAATTGACCCCCCCCAATTTATTCCCCCCCCTCCAGCGCTTGCCTCCACCTGGCCGAGATGCAGCATCGGGTGCGGAAGGCGCTGGCAGAGTGCGAGCGGCTGCTGCGGGCACGGGTAGGACGGGGGGGGAGACAAAATGGGGGGGGGGCACCAAGGGGGGAGGGGGTCCATGGGGCTAGGGGGGACCCCAAGGATGGGGCGGGGGGGGGGGGAACCAAAATGAGGCGGGAACCAAGTGTGTGGGGTTTTGTTTCCGGGGGAACCCATTTGTGGGGCGCACCGGGGGGGGAACCAAAATGAGGGGGGAACCAAGTGTGCGGGGTTTTGTTTCCGGGGGGACCGATTTGTGGGGCGCACCGGGGGGGGGGGGACCAAAATGAGGGGGGAACCAAGTGTGCGGGGTTTTGTTTCCGGGGGGACCCATTTGTGGGGCGCACCGGGGGGGGAACCAAAATGAGGGGGGAACCAAGTGTGCGGGGTTTTGTTTCCGGGGGGACCCATTTGTGGGGCGTACCGGGGGGAACCAAAATGAGGGGGGAACCAAGTGTGCGGGGTTTTGTTTCCGGGGGGACCCATTTGTGGGGCGCACCGGGGGGGGAACCAAAATGAGTTGGGGGGGGAACCAAAATGAGAATGGGGGTCCATGGGGTTAGGGTTAGGGTTAGGGTTAGATCCGTTAGGGTTAGGGGGTTAGGGTTGGGGTTTGGGGGTTAGGGTTGGGGGTTTAGGGTTGGGGGTTAGGGGGTTGGGGGATTAGGGGGTTTGGGGGTTGGGGTTGGGTACTTGGGGGGTTAGGGTTAGAGTGTTAGGGTTAGATCTGTTAGGGTTGGGGGGTCGGGGTTTAGGGTTGGGGGTTTAGGGTTGGGGGTTAGGGGTTTGGGGGGTTAGGGTTAGGGGGTTTGGGGGTTGGGGTTGGGTTCTTGGGGGGTTAGGTGTTGGGGGGTTAGGGTTAGAGGATTAGGGTTAGGGTTAGATCTGTTAGGGTTGGGGGGTTAGGGTTAGATCCGTTAGGGTTAGGGGGTTAGGGTTGGGGGGTTAGGGGGTTGGGGGGTTAGGGTTAGAGGGTTAGGGTTAGATCCGTTAGGGTTAGGGGGTTAGGGTTGGGGGGTTAGGGGGTTGGGGGGTTAGGGTTAGAGGGTTAGGGTTAGGGTTAGATCCGTTAGGGTTAGGGGGTTATGGTTGGGGAGTCGGGGGTTAGGGTTGGGGGGTTAGGGTTAGGCTTAGATCTGTTAGGGTTAGTGGGTTAGGGGGTTTGGGCGTTAGGGTTAGAGGATTAGGGTTAGATCCGTTAGGGTTAGGGGGTTAGGGGGTTGGGGGGGTTAGGGTTAGAGGGTTAGGGTTAGGCTTAGATCCGTTAGGGTTAGGGGGTTAGGGGGTTGGGGGGGTTAGGGTTAGAGGGTTAGGGTTAGGCTTAGATCCGTTAGGGTTGGGGGGTTAGGGGGTTGGGGGGTTAGGGTTAGAGGGTTAGGGTTAGATCCGTTAGGGTTAGGGGGTTAGGGTTGGGGGGTTAGGGGGTTGGGGGGTTAGGGTTAGAGGGTTAGGGTTAGGGTTAGATCCGTTAGGGTTAGGGGGTTATGGTTGGGGAGTCGGGGGTTAGGGTTGGGGGGTTAGGGTTAGGCTTAGATCTGTTAGGGTTAGTGGGTTAGGGGGTTTGGGCGTTAGGGTTAGAGGATTAGGGTTAGATCCGTTAGGGTTAGGGGGTTAGGGGGTTGGGGGGGTTAGGGTTAGAGGGTTAGGGTTAGGCTTAGATCCGTTAGGGTTAGGGGGTTAGGGGGTTGGGGGGGTTAGGGTTAGAGGGTTAGGGTTAGGCTTAGATCCGTTAGGGTTGGGGGGTTAGGGGGTTGGGGGGTTAGGGTTAGAGGGTTAGGGTTAGATCCGTTAGGGTTAGGGGGTTAGGGTTGGGGGGTTAGGGGGTTGGGGGGTTAGGGTTAGAGGGTTAGGGTTAGGGTTAGATCCGTTAGGGTTAGGGGGTTATGGTTGGGGAGTCGGGGGTTAGGGTTGGGGGGTTAGGGTTAGGCTTAGATCTGTTAGGGTTAGTGGGTTAGGGGGTTTGGGCGTTAGGGTTAGAGGATTAGGGTTAGATCCGTTAGGGTTAGGGGGTTAGGGGGTTGGGGGGGTTAGGGTTAGAGGGTTAGGGTTAGGCTTAGATCCGTTAGGGTTAGGGGGTTAGGGGGTTGGGGGGGTTAGGGTTAGAGGGTTAGGGTTAGGCTTAGATCCGTTAGGGTTAGGGGGTTAGGGGGTTGGGGGGGTTAGGGTTAGAGGGTAAGGGTTAGGCTTAGATCCGTTAGGTTTAGGGGGTTAGGGGGTTTGGGCGTTAGGGTTAGATGATTAGGGTTAGATCCGTTAGGGTTAGGGGGTTAGGGTTGGGGGGTCGGGGGTTAGGGTTGAGGGGCTAGGGTTAGGGGGTTTGGGGGTTGGGGTTGGGTACTTGTGGCCCGCGGGGCGCCCGGTGGCCCTACCGGCGTCACCAGCGGCCACCTTGGGGTCAACGGCGGCGGTTTTGGGGTCAACGGCAGCGGTTTTGGGGTTTCGGTCTGGGGGGTGCTGACATGCCCCTCCCCGCACCCCCCCAGGCATCCTGGCCCTGTAGCTGCCCCCGGGGGGGCTCGACGCCGAGTCCTACAGGTGAGAACCAGTCCCCTCCGCCCCCTAAATGCGCCCCCAACCCCCAAAATGCCCCCAGACCCCCCCCAAATTGACCCCCCCCAATTTATTCCCCCCCCTCCAGCGCTTGCCTCCACCTGGCCGAGATGCAGCATCGGGTGCGGAAGGCGCTGGCAGAGTGCGAGCGGCTGCTGCGGGCACGGGTAGGACGGGGGGGGAGACAAAATGGGGGGGGGGCACCAAGGGGGGAGGGGGTCCATGGGGCTAGGGGGGACCCCAAGGATGGGGCGGGGGGGGGGGGAACCAAAATGAGGCGGGAACCAAGTGTGTGGGGTTTTGTTTCCGGGGGAACCCATTTGTGGGGCGCACCGGGGGGGGAACCAAAATGAGGGGGGAACCAAGTGTGCGGGGTTTTGTTTCCGGGGGGACCGATTTGTGGGGCGCACCGGGGGGGGGGGGACCAAAATGAGGGGGGAACCAAGTGTGCGGGGTTTTGTTTCCGGGGGGACCCATTTGTGGGGCGCACCGGGGGGGGAACCAAAATGAGGGGGGAACCAAGTGTGCGGGGTTTTGTTTCCGGGGGGACCCATTTGTGGGGCGTACCGGGGGGAACCAAAATGAGGGGGGAACCAAGTGTGCGGGGTTTTGTTTCCGGGGGGACCCATTTGTGGGGCGCACCGGGGGGGGAACCAAAATGAGTTGGGGGGGGAACCAAAATGAGAATGGGGGTCCATGGGGTTAGGGTTAGGGTTAGGGTTAGATCCGTTAGGGTTAGGGGGTTAGGGTTGGGGTTTGGGGGTTAGGGTTGGGGGTTTAGGGTTGGGGGTTAGGGGGTTGGGGGATTAGGGGGTTTGGGGGTTGGGGTTGGGTACTTGGGGGGTTAGGGTTAGAGTGTTAGGGTTAGATCTGTTAGGGTTGGGGGGTCGGGGTTTAGGGTTGGGGGTTTAGGGTTGGGGGTTAGGGGTTTGGGGGGTTAGGGTTAGGGGGTTTGGGGGTTGGGGTTGGGTTCTTGGGGGGTTAGGTGTTGGGGGGTTAGGGTTAGAGGATTAGGGTTAGGGTTAGATCTGTTAGGGTTGGGGGGTTAGGGTTAGATCCGTTAGGGTTAGGGGGTTAGGGTTGGGGGGTTAGGGGGTTGGGGGGTTAGGGTTAGAGGGTTAGGGTTAGATCCGTTAGGGTTAGGGGGTTAGGGTTGGGGGGTTAGGGGGTTGGGGGGTTAGGGTTAGAGGGTTAGGGTTAGGGTTAGATCCGTTAGGGTTAGGGGGTTATGGTTGGGGAGTCGGGGGTTAGGGTTGGGGGGTTAGGGTTAGGCTTAGATCTGTTAGGGTTAGTGGGTTAGGGGGTTTGGGCGTTAGGGTTAGAGGATTAGGGTTAGATCCGTTAGGGTTAGGGGGTTAGGGGGTTGGGGGGGTTAGGGTTAGAGGGTTAGGGTTAGGCTTAGATCCGTTAGGGTTAGGGGGTTAGGGGGTTGGGGGGGTTAGGGTTAGAGGGTTAGGGTTAGGCTTAGATCCGTTAGGGTTGGGGGGTTAGGGGGTTGGGGGGTTAGGGTTAGAGGGTTAGGGTTAGATCCGTTAGGGTTAGGGGGTTAGGGTTGGGGGGTTAGGGGGTTGGGGGGTTAGGGTTAGAGGGTTAGGGTTAGGGTTAGATCCGTTAGGGTTGGGGGGTTAGGGTTAGATCCGTTAGGGTTAGGGTTGGGGGGTCGGGCGTTAGGGTTGGGGGGTTAGGGTTAGAGGGTTAGGGTTAGGGTTAGATCGGTTGGGGGGTCGGGGGTTAGGGTTGGGGGGTTAGGGGGTTGGGGGGTTAGGGTTAGAGGGTTAGGGTTAGGGTTAGATCCGTTAGGGTTAGGGGGTTATGGTTGGGGGGTCGGGGGTTAGGGTTGGGGGGTTAGGGTTAGGGGGTTTGGGGGTTGGGGTTGGGTACTTGTGGCCCGCGGGGCGCCCGGTGGCCCTACCGGCGTCACCAGCGGCCACCTTGGGGTCAACGGCGGCGGTTTTGGGGTCAACGGCAGCGGTTTTGGGGTTTCGGTCTGGGGGGTGCTGACATGCCCCTCCCCGCACCCCCCCAGGCATCCTGGCCCTGCAGCTGCCCCCGGGGGGGCTCGACGCCGAGTCCTACAGGTGAGAACCAGTCCCCTCCGCCCCCTAAATGCGCCCCCAACCCCCAAAATGCCCCCAGACCCCCCCCAAATTGACCCCCCCCAATTTATTCCCCCCCCTCCAGCGCTTGCCTCCACCTGGCCGAGATGCAGCATCGGGTGCGGAAGGCGCTGGCAGAGTGCGAGCGGCTGCTGCGGGCACGGGTAGGACGGGGGGGGAGACAAAATGGGGGGGGGGCACCAAGGGGGGAGGGGGTCCATGGGGCTAGGGGGGACCCCAAGGATGGGGCGGGGGGGGGGGGGAACCAAAATGAGGCGGGAACCAAGTGTGTGGGGTTTTGTTTCCGGGGGAACCCATTTGTGGGGCGCACCGGGGGGGGAACCAAAATGAGGGGGGAACCAAGTGTGCGGGGTTTTGTTTCCGGGGGGACCCATTTGTGGGGCGCACCGGGGGGGGGGACCAAAATGAGGGGGGAACCAAGTGTGCGGGGTTTTGTTTCCGGGGGGACACATTTGTGGGGCGCACCGGGGGGGGAACCAAAATGAGGGGGGAACCAAGTGTGCGGGGTTTTGTTTCCGGGGGGACACATTTGTGGGGCGCACCGGGGGGGGAACCAAAATGAGGGGGGAACCAAGTGTGCGGGGTTTTGTTTCCGGGGGGACCCATTTGTGGGGCGTACCGGGGGGGGAACCAAAATGAGGGGGGAACCAAGTGTGCGGGGTTTTGTTTCCGGGGGGACCCATTTGTGGGGCGCACCGGGGGGGGAACCAAAATGAGTTGGGGGGGGAACCAAAATGAGAATGGGGGTCCATGGGGTTAGGGTTAGGGTTACGGTTAGATCCGTTAGGGTTAGGGGGTTAGGGTTGGGGTTTGGGGGTTAGGGTTGGGGGTTTAGGGTTGGGGGTTAGGGGGTTGGGGGATTAGGGGGTTTGGGGGTTGGGGTTGGGTACTTGGGGGGTTAGGGTTAGAGTGTTAGGGTTAGATCTGTTAGGGTTGGGGGGTCGGGGTTTAGGGTTGGGGGTTTAGGGTTGGGGGTTAGGGGTTTGGGGGGTTAGGGTTAGGGGGTTTGGGGGTTGGGGTTGGGTTCTTGGGGGGTTAGGTGTTGGGGGGTTAGGGTTAGAGGATTAGGGTTAGGGTTAGATCTGTTAGGGTTGGGGGGTTAGGGTTAGATCCGTTAGGGTTAGGGGGTTAGGGTTGGGGGGTTAGGGGGTTGGGGGGTTAGGGTTAGAGGGTTAGGGTTAGATCCGTTAGGGTTAGGGGGTTAGGGTTGGGGGGTTAGGGGGTTGGGGGGTTAGGGTTAGAGGGTTAGGGTTAGGGTTAGATCCGTTAGGGTTAGGGGGTTAGGGGGTTGGGGGTTTAGGGTTAGAGGGTTAGGGTTAGGCTTAGATCCGTTAGGGTTAGGGGGTTAGGGGGTTGGGGGGGTTAGGGTTAGAGGGTAAGGGTTAGGCTTAGATCCGTTAGGTTTAGGGGGTTAGGGGGTTTGGGCGTTAGGGTTAGAGGATTAGGGTTAGATCCGTTAGGGTTAGGGGGTTATGGTTGGGGGGTCGGGGGTTAGGGGGTTGGGGGGCTAGGGTTAGGGGGTTTGGGGGTTGGGGTTGGGTACTTGTTTCCCGCGGGGCGCCCGGTGGCCCTACCGGCGTCACCAGCGGCCACCTTGGGGTCAACGGCGGCGGTTTTGGGGTCAACGGCAGCGGTTTTGGGGTTTCGGTCTGGGGGGTGCTGACATGCCCCTCCCCGCACCCCCCCAGGCATCCTGGCCCTGCAGCTGCCCCCGGGGGGGCTCGACGCCGAGTCCTACAGGTGAGAACCAGTCCCCTCCGCCCCCTAAATGCGCCCCCAACCCCCAAAATGCCCCCAGACCCCCCCCAAATTGACCCCCCCCAATTTATTCCCCCCCCTCCAGCGCTTGCCTCCACCTGGCCGAGATGCAGCATCGGGTGCGGAAGGCGCTGGCAGAGTGCGAGCGGCTGCTGCGGGCACGGGTAGGACGGGGGGGGAGACAAAATGGGGGGGGGGCACCAAGGGGGGAGGGGGTCCATGGGGCTAGGGGGGACCCCAAGGATGGGGCGGGGGGGGGGGGAACCAAAATGAGGCGGGAACCAAGTGTGTGGGGTTTTGTTTCCGGGGGAACCCATTTGTGGGGCGCACCGGGGGGGGAACCAAAATGAGGGGGGAACCAAGTGTGCGGGGTTTTGTTTCCGGGGGGACCGATTTGTGGGGCGCACCGGGGGGGGGGGGACCAAAATGAGGGGGGAACCAAGTGTGCGGGGTTTTGTTTCCGGGGGGACCCATTTGTGGGGCGCACCTGGGGGGGGAACCAAAATGAGGGGGGAACCAAGTGTGCGGGGTTTTGTTTCCGGGGGGACCCATTTGTGGGGCGTACCGGGGGGAACCAAAATGAGGGGGGAACCAAGTGTGCGGGGTTTTGTTTCCGGGGGGACCCATTTGTGGGGCGCACCGGGGGGGGAACCAAAATGAGTTGGGGGGGGAACCAAAATGAGAATGGGGGTCCATGGGGTTAGGGTTAGGGTTAGGGTTAGATCCGTTAGGGTTAGGGGGTTAGGGTTGGGGTTTGGGGGTTAGGGTTGGGGGTTTAGGGTTGGGGGTTAGGGGGTTGGGGGATTAGGGGGTTTGGGGGTTGGGGTTGGGTACTTGGGGGGTTAGGGTTAGAGTGTTAGGGTTAGATCTGTTAGGGTTGGGGGGTCGGGGTTTAGGGTTGGGGGTTTAGGGTTGGGGGTTAGGGGTTTGGGGGGTTAGGGTTAGGGGGTTTGGGGGTTGGGGTTGGGTTCTTGGGGGGTTAGGTGTTGGGGGGTTAGGGTTAGAGGATTAGGGTTAGGGTTAGATCTGTTAGGGTTGGGGGGTTAGGGTTAGATCCGTTAGGGTTAGGAGGTTAGGTTTGGGGGGTTAGGGGGTTGGGGGGTTAGGGTTAGAGGGTTAGGGTTAGATCCGTTAGGGTTAGGGGGTTAGGGTTGGGGGGTTAGGGGGTTGGGGGGTTAGGGTTAGAGGGTTAGGGTTAGGGTTAGATCCGTTAGGGTTAGGGGGTTATGGTTGGGGAGTCGGGGGTTAGGGTTGGGGGGTTAGGGTTAGGCTTAGATCTGTTAGGGTTAGTGGGTTAGGGGGTTTGGGCGTTAGGGTTAGAGGATTAGGGTTAGATCCGTTAGGGTTAGGGGGTTAGGGGGTTGGGGGGGTTAGGGTTAGAGGGTTAGGGTTAGGCTTAGATCCGTTAGGGTTAGGGGGTTAGGGGGTTGGGGGGGTTAGGGTTAGAGGGTTAGGGTTAGGCTTAGATCCGTTAGGGTTGGGGGGTTAGGGGGTTGGGGGGTTAGGGTTAGAGGGTTAGGGTTAGATCCGTTAGGGTTAGGGGGTTAGGGTTGGGGGGTTAGGGGGTTGGGGGGTTAGGGTTAGAGGGTTAGGGTTAGGGTTAGATCCGTTAGGGTTGGGGGGTTAGGGTTAGATCCGTTAGGGTTAGGGTTGGGGGGTCGGGCGTTAGGGTTGGGGGGTTAGGGTTAGGGGGTTTGGGGGTTGGGGTTGGGTACTTGTGGCCCGCGGGGCGCCCGGTGGCCCTACCGGCGTCACCAGCGGCCACCTTGGGGTCAACGGCGGCGGTTTTGGGGTCAACGGCAGCGGTTTTGGGGTTTCGGTCTGGGGGGTGCTGACATGCCCCTCCCCGCACCCCCCCAGGCATCCTGGCCCTGCAGCTGCCCCCGGGGGGGCTCGACGCCGAGTCCTACAGGTGAGAACCAGTCCCCTCCGCCCCCTAAATGCGCCCCCAACCCCCAAAATGCCCCCAGACCCCCCCCAAATTGACCCCCCCCAATTTATTCCCCCCCCTCCAGCGCTTGCCTCCACCTGGCCGAGATGCAGCATCGGGTGCGGAAGGCGCTGGCAGAGTGCGAGCGGCTGCTGCGGGCACGGGTAGGACGGGGGGGGAGACAAAATGGGGGGGGGGCACCAAGGGGGGAGGGGGTCCATGGGGCTAGGGGGGACCCCAAGGATGGGGCGGGGGGGGGGGGAACCAAAATGAGGCGGGAACCAAGTGTGTGGGGTTTTGTTTCCGGGGGGACCCATTTGTGGGGCGCACCGGGGGGGGGGAACCAAAATGAGGGGGGAACCAAGTGTGCGGGGTTTTGTTTCCGGGGGGACCCATTTGTGGGGCGCACCGGGGGGGAACCAAAATGAGGGGGGAACCAAGTGTGCGGGGTTTTGTTTCCGGGGGGACCCATTTGTGGGGTGCACCGGGGGGGGGAACCAAAATGAGGCGGGAACCAAGTGTGCGGGGTTTTGTTTCCGGGGAGACCCGTTTGTGGGGCGCACCGGGGGGGGGAACCAAAATGAGGGGGGAACCAAGTGTGCGGGGTTTTGTTTCCGGGGGGACCCATTTGTGGGGCGTACCGGGGGGAACCAAAATGAGGGGGGAACCAAGTGTGCGGGGTTTTGTTTCCGGGGGGACCCATTTGTGGGGCGCACCGGGGGGGGAACCAAAATGAGTTGGGGGGGGAACCAAAATGAGAATGGGGGTCCATGGGGTTAGGGTTAGGGTTAGGGTTAGATCCGTTAGGGTTAGGGGGTTAGGGTTGGGGTTTGGGGGTTAGGGTTGGGGGTTTAGGGTTGGGGGTTAGGGGGTTGGGGGATTAGGGGGTTTGGGGGTTGGGGTTGGGAACTTGGGGGGTTAGGGTTAGAGTGTTAGGGTTAGATCTGTTAGGGTTGGGGGGTCGGGGTTTAGGGTTGGGGGTTTAGGGTTGGGGGTTAGGGGGTTGGGGGGATAGGGTTAGGGGGTTTGGGGGTTGGGGTTGGGTTCTTGGGGGGTTAGGTGTTGGGGGGTTAGGGTTAGAGGATTAGGGTTAGGGTTAGATCTGTTAGGGTTGGGGGGTTAGGGTTAGATCCGTTAGGGTTAGGGGGTTAGGGTTGGGGGGTTAGGGGGTTGGGGGGTTAGGGTTAGAGGGTTAGGGTTAGATCCGTTAGGGTTAGGGGGTTAGGGTTGGGGGGTTAGGGGGTTGGGGGGTTAGGGTTAGAGGGTTAGGGTTAGGGTTAGATCCGTTAGGGTTAGGGGGTTATGGTTGGGGAGTCGGGGGTTAGGGTTGGGGGGTTAGGGTTAGGCTTAGATCTGTTAGGGTTAGTGGGTTAGGGGGTTTGGGCGTTAGGGTTAGAGGATTAGGGTTAGATCCGTTAGGGTTAGGGGGTTAGGGTTGGGGGGTTAGGGGGTTGGGGGGTTAGGGTTAGAGGGTTAGGGTTAGGGTTAGATCCGTTAGGGTTAGGGGGTTAGGGTTAGATCCGTTAGGGTTAGGGGGTTAGGGTTGGGGGGTTAGGGGGTTGGGGGGTTAGGGTTAGAGGGTTAGGGTTAGATCCGTTAGGGTTAGGGGGTTAGGGTTGGGGGGTTAGGGGGTTGGGGGGTTAGGGTTAGAGGGTTAGGGTTAGGGTTAGATCCGTTAGGGTTAGGGGGTTATGGTTGGGGAGTCGGGGGTTAGGGTTGGGGGGTTAGGGTTAGGCTTAGATCTGTTAGGGTTAGTGGGTTAGGGGGTTTGGGCGTTAGGGTTAGAGGGTTAGGCTTAGATCCGTTAGGGTTAGGGCGTTAGGGGGTTGGGGGGGTTAGGGTTAGAGGGTTAGGGTTAGGCTTAGATCCGTTAGGGTTAGGGGGTTAGGGGGTTGGGGGGATTAGGGTTAGAGGGTTAGGGTTAGGCTTAGATCCGTTAGGGTTGGGGGGTTAGGGGGTTGGGGGGTTAGGGTTAGAGGGTTAGGGTTAGATCCGTTAGGGTTAGGGGGTTAGGGTTGGGGGGTTAGGGGGTTGGGGGGTTAGGGTTAGAGGGTTAGGGTTATGGTTAGATCCGTTAGGGTTAGGGGGTTATGGTTGGGGGGTCGGGGGTTAGGGTTGGGGGGTTAGGGTTAGGGGGTTTGGGGGTTGGGGTTGGGTACTTGTGGCCCGCGGGGCGCCCGGTGGCCCTACCGGCGTCACCAGCGGCCACCTTGGGGTCAACGGCGGCGGTTTTGGGGTCAACGGCAGCGGTTTTGGGGTTTCGGTCTGGGGGGTGCTGACATGCCCCTCCCCGCACCCCCCCAGGCATCCTGGCCCTGCAGCTGCCCCTGGGGGGGCTCGACGCCGAGTCCTACAGGTGAGAACCAGTCCCCTCCGCCCCATAAATGCGCCCCCAACCCCCAAAATGCCCCCAGACCCCCCCCAAATTGACCCCCCCCAATTTATTCCCCCCCCTCCAGCGCTTGCCTCCACCTGGCCGAGATGCAGCATCGGGTGCGGAAGGCGCTGGCAGAGTGCGAGCGGCTGCTGCGGGCACGGGTAGGACGGGGGGGGAGACAAAATGGGGGGGGGGCACCAAGGGGGGAGGGGGTCCATGGGGCTAGGGGGGACCCCAAGGATGGGGCGGGGGGGGGGGAACCAAAATGAGGCGGGAACCAAGTGTGTGGGGTTTTGTTTCCGGGGGGACCCATTTGTGGGGCGCACCGGGGGGGGGGAACCAAAATGAGGGGGGAACCAAGTGTGCGGGGTTTTGTTTCCGGGGGGACCCATTTGTGGGGCGCACCGGGGGGGAACCAAAATGAGGGGGGAACCAAGTGTGCGGGGTTTTGTTTCCGGGGGGACCCATTTGTGGGGTGCACCGGGGGGGGGAACCAAAATGAGGGGGGAACCAATTGTGCGGGGTTTTGTTTCCGGGGGGACCCATTTGTGGGGCGCACCGGGGGGGGAACCAAAATGAGGGGGGAACCAAGTGTGCGGGGTTTTGTTTCCGGGGAGACCCATTTGTGGGGCGCACCGGGGGGGGAACCAAAATGAGGGGGGAACCAAGTGTGCGGGGTTTTGTTTCCGGGGGGACCCATTTGTGGGGCGTACCGGGGGGGAACCAAAATGAGGGGTGAACCAAGTGTGCGGGGTTTTGTTTCCGGGGGGACCCATTTGTGGGGCGCACCGGGGGGGGAACCAAAATGAGTTGGGGGGGGAACCAAAATGAGAATGGGGGTCCATGGGGTTAGGGTTAGGGTTAGGGTTAGATCCGTTAGGGTTAGGGGGTTAGGGTTGGGGTTTGGGGGTTAGGGTTGGGGGTTTAGGGTTGGGGGTTAGGGGGTTGGGGGATTAGGGGGTTTGGGGGTTGGGGTTGGGAACTTGGGGGGTTAGGGTTAGAGTGTTAGGGTTAGATCTGTTAGGGTTGGGGGGTCGGGGTTTAGGGTTGGGGGTTTAGGGTTGGGGGTTAGGGGGTTGGGGGGATAGGGTTAGGGGGTTTGGGGGTTGGGGTTGGGTTCTTGGGGGGTTAGGTGTTGGGGGGTTAGGGTTAGAGGATTAGGGTTAGGGTTAGATCTGTTAGGGTTGGGGGGTTAGGGTTAGATCCGTTAGGGTTAGGGGGTTAGGGTTGGGGGGTTAGGGGGTTGGGGGGTTAGGGGGTTGGGGGGTTAGGGTTAGATCCGTTAGGGTTAGGGGGTTAGGGTTGGGGGGTTAGGGGGTTGGGGGGTTAGGGTTAGAGGGTTAGGGTTAGGGTTAGATCCGTTAGGGTTAGGGGGTTATGGTTGGGGAGTCGGGGGTTAGGGTTGGGGGGTTAGGGTTAGGCTTAGATCTGTTTGGTTAGTGGGTTAGGGGGTTTGGGCGTTAGGGTTAGAGGATTAGGGTTAGATCCGTTAGGGTTAGGGGGTTAGGGGGTTGGGGGGGTTAGGGTTAGAGGGTTAGGGTTAGGCTTAGATCCGTTAGGGTTAGGGGGTTAGGGGGTTGGGGGGGTTAGGGTTAGAGGGTTAGGGTTAGATCCGTTAGGGTTAGGGGGTTAGGGTTGGGGGGTTAGGGGGTTGGGGGGTTAGGGTTAGAGGGTTAGGGTTAGGGTTAGATCCGTTAGGGTTAGGGGGTTATGGTTGGGGAGTCGGGGGTTAGGGTTGGGGGGTTAGGGTTAGGCTTAGATCTGTTAGGGTTAGTGGGTTAGGGGGTTTGGGCGTTAGGGTTAGAGGATTAGGGTTAGATCCGTTAGGGTTAGGGGGTTAGGGGGTTGGGGGGGTTAGGGTTAGAGGGTTAGGGTTAGGCTTAGATCCGTTAGGGTTAGGGGGTTAGGGGGTTGGGGGGGTTAGGGTTAGAGGGTTAGGGTTAGGCTTAGATCCGTTAGGGTTAGGGGGTTAGGGGGTTGGGGGGGTTAGGGTTAGAGGGTAAGGGTTAGGCTTAGATCCGTTAGGTTTAGGGGGTTAGGGGGTTTGGGCGTTAGGGTTAGAGGATTAGGGTTAGATCCGTTAGGGTTAGGGGGTTAGGGTTGGGGGGTCGGGGGTTAGGGTTGGGGGGCTAGGGTTAGGGGGTTTGGGGGTTGGGGTTGGGTACTTGTGGCCCGCGGGGCGCCCGGTGGCCCTACCGGCGTCACCAGCGGCCACCTTGGGGTCAACGGCGGCGGTTTTGGGGTCAACGGCAGCGGTTTTGGGGTTTCGGTCTGGGGGGTGCTGACATGCCCCTCCCCGCACCCCCCCAGGCATCCTGGCCCTGCAGCTGCCCCCGGGGGGGCTCGACGCCGAGTCCTACAGGTGAGAACCAGTCCCCTCCGCCCCCTAAATGCGCCCCCAACCCCCAAAATGCCCCCAGACCCCCCCCAAATTGACCCCCCCCAATTTATTCCCCCCCCTCCAGCGCTTGCCTCCACCTGGCCGAGATGCAGCATCGGGTGCGGAAGGCGCTGGCAGAGTGCGAGCGGCTGCTGCGGGCACGGGTAGGACGGGGGGGGAGACAAAATGGGGGGGGGGCACCAAGGGGGGAGGGGGTCCATGGGGCTAGGGGGGACCCCAAGGATGGGGCGGGGGGGGGGGGAACCAAAATGAGGCGGGAACCAAGTGTGTGGGGTTTTGTTTCCGGGGGGACCCATTTGTGGGGCGCACCGGGGGGGGAACCAAAATGAGGGGGGAACCAAGTGTGCGGGGTTTTGTTTCCGGGGGGACCCATTTGTGGGGCGCACCGGGGGGGGGACCAAAATGAGGGGGGAACCAAGTGTGCGGGGTTTTGTTTCCGGGGGGACACATTTGTGGGGCGCACCGGGGGGGGGAACCAAAATGAGGGGGGAACCAAGTGTGCGGGGTTTTGTTTCCGGGGGGACCCATTTGTGGGGCGCACCGGGGGGGGGAACCAAAATGAGGGGGGAACCAAGTGTGCGGGGTTTTGTTTCCGGGGGGACCCATTTGTGGGGCGTACCGGGGGGGAACCAAAATGAGGGGGGAACCAAGTGTGCGGGGTTTTGTTTCCTGGGGGACCCATTTGTGGGGCGCACCGGGGGGGGAACCAAAATGAGTTGGGGGGGGAACCAAAATGAGAATGGGGGTCCATGGGGTTAGGGTTAGGGTTAGGGTTAGATCCGTTAGGGTTAGGGGGTTAGGGTTGGGGTTTGGGGGTTAGGGTTGGGGGTTTAGGGTTGGGGGTTAGGGGGTTGGGGGATTAGGGGGTTTGGGGGTTGGGGTTGGGTACTTGGGGGGTTAGGGTTAGAGTGTTAGGGTTAGATCTGTTAGGGTTGGGGGGTCGGGGTTTAGGGTTGGGGGTTTAGGGTTGGGGGTTAGGGGTTTGGAGGGTTAGGGTTAGGGGGTTTGGGGGTTGGGGTTGGGTTCTCTGGGGGTTAGGTGTTGGGGGGTTAGGGTTAGAGGATTAGGGTTAGGGTTAGATCTGTTAGGGTTGGGGGGTTAGGGTTAGATCCGTTAGGGTTAGGGGGTTAGGGTTGGGGGGTTAGGGGGTTGGGGGGTTAGGGGGTTGGGGGGTTAGGGTTAGATCCGTTAGGGTTAGGGGGTTAGGGTTGGGGGGTTAGGGGGTTGGGGGGTTAGGGTTAGAGGGTTAGGGTTAGGGTTAGATCCGTTAGGGTTAGGAGGTTATGGTTGGGGAGTCGGGGGTTAGGGTTGGGGGGTTAGGGTTAGGCTTAGATCTGTTTGGTTAGTGGGTTAGGGGGTTTGGGCGTTAGGGTTAGAGGATTAGGGTTAGATCCGTTAGGGTTAGGGGGTTAGGGGGTTGGGGGGGTTAGGGTTAGAGGGTTAGGGTTAGGCTTAGATCCGTTAGGGTTAGGGGGTTAGGGGGTTGGGGGGGTTAGGGTTAGAGGGTTAGGGTTAGATCCGTTAGGGTTAGGGGGTTAGGGTTGGGGGGTTAGGGGGTTGGGGGGTTAGGGTTAGAGGGTTAGGGTTAGGGTTAGATCCGTTAGGGTTAGGGGGTTATGGTTGGGGAGTCGGGGGTTAGGGTTGGGGGGTTAGGGTTAGGCTTAGATCTGTTAGGGTTAGTGGGTTAGGGGGTTTGGGCGTTAGGGTTAGAGGATTAGGGTTAGATCCGTTAGGGTTAGGGGGTTAGGGGGTTGGGGGGGTTAGGGTTAGAGGGTTAGGTTTAGGCTTAGATCCGTTAGGGTTAGGGGGTTAGGGGGTTGGGGGGGTTAGGGTTAGAGGGTTAGGGTTAGGCTTAGATCCGTTAGGGTTAGGGGGTTAGGGGGTTGGGGGGGTTAGGGTTAGAGGGTAAGGGTTAGGCTTAGATCCGTTAGGTTTAGGGGGTTAGGGGGTTTGGGCGTTAGGGTTAGAGGATTAGGGTTAGATCCGTTAGGGTTAGGGGGTTAGGGTTGGGGGTTTAGGGTGTGGGGTTAGGGGGTTGGGGGGTTAGGGTTAGGGGGTTTGGGGGTTGGGGTTGGGTACTTGGGGGGTTAGGATGGGGGGTTAGTGTTAGAGGATTAGGGTTAGGGTTAGATCTGTTAGGGTTGGGGGGTTAGGGTTAGATCCGTTAGGGTTAGGGTTGGGGGGTCGGGGTTTAGGGTTGGGGGGTTAGGGTTAGAGGGTTAGGGTTAGGGTTAGATCGGTTGGGGGGTCGGGGGTTAGGGTTGGGGGGTTAGGGGGTTGGGGGGTTAGGGTTAGAGGGTTAGGGTTAGGGTTAGATCCGTTAGGGTTAGGGGGTTATGGTTGGGGGGTCGGGGGTTAGGGTTGGGGGGCTAGGGTTAGGGGGTTTGGGGGTTGGGGTTGGGTACTTGTGTCCCGCGGGGCGCCCGGTGGCCCTACCGGCGTCACCAGCGGCCACCTTGGGGTCAACGGCGGCGGTTTTGGGGTCAACGGCAGCGGTTTTGGGGTTTCGGTCTGGGGGGTGCTGACATGCCCCTCCCCGCACCCCCCCAGGCATCCTGGCCCTGCAGCTGCCCCCGGGGGGGCTCGACGCCGAGTCCTACAGGTGAGAACCAGTCCCCTCCGCCCCCTAAATGCGCCCCCAACCCCCAAAATGCCCCCAGACCCCCCCCAAATTGACCCCCCCCAATTTATTCCCCCCCCTCCAGCGCTTGCCTCCACCTGGCCGAGATGCAGCATCGGGTGCGGAAGGCGCTGGCAGAGTGCGAGCGGCTGCTGCGGGCACGGGTAGGACGGGGGGGGAGACAAAATGGGGGGGGGGCACCAAGGGGGGAGGGGGTCCATGGGGCTAGGGGGGACCCCAAGGATGGGGCGGGGGGGGGGGGAACCAAAATGAGGCGGGAACCAAGTGTGTGGGGTTTTGTTTCCGGGGGAACCCATTTGTGGGGCGCACCGGGGGGGGAACCAAAATGAGGGGGGAACCAAGTGTGCGGGGTTTTGTTTCCGGGGGGACCCATTTGTGGGGCGCACCGGGGGGGGGACCAAAATGAGGGGGGAACCAAGTGTGCAGGGTTTTGTTTCCGGGGGGACACATTTGTGGGGCGCACCGGGGGGGGGGAACCAAAATGAGGCGGGAACCAAGTGTGCGGGGTTTTGTTTCCGGGGGGACCCATTTGTGGGGCGCACCGGGGGGGGGAACCAAAATGAGGGGGGAACCAAGTGTGCGGGGTTTTGTTTCCGGGGGGACCCATTTGTGGGGCGTACCGGGGGGGAACCAAAATGAGGGGGGAACCAAGTGTGCGGGGTTTTGTTTCCTGGGGGACCCATTTGTGGGGCGCACCGGGGGGGGAACCAAAATGAGTTGGGGGGGGAACCAAAATGAGAATGGGGGTCCATGGGGTTAGGGTTAGGGTTAGGGTTAGATCCGTTAGGGTTAGGGGGTTAGGGTTGGGGTTTGGGGGTTAGGGTTGGGGGTTTAGGGTTGGGGGTTAGGGGGTTGGGGGATTAGGGGGTTTGGGGGTTGGGGTTGGGTACTTGGGGGGTTAGGGTTAGAGTGTTAGGGTTAGATCTGTTAGGGTTGGGGGGTCGGGGTTTAGGGTTGGGGGTTTAGGGTTGGGGGTTAGGGGGTTGGGGGGATAGGGTTAGGGGGTTTGGGGGTTGGGGTTGGGTTCTTGGGGGGTTAGGTGTTGGGGGGTTAGGGTTAGAGGATTAGGGTTAGGGTTAGATCTGTTAGGGTTGGGGGGTTAGGGTTAGATCCGTTAGGGTTAGGGGGTTAGGGTTGGGGGGTTAGGGGGTTGGGGGGTTAGGGTTAGAGGGTTAGGGTTAGATCCGTTAGGGTTAGGGGGTTAGGGTTGGGGGGTTAGGGGGTTGGGGGGTTAGGGTTAGAGGGTTAGGGTTAGGGTTAGATCCGTTAGGGTTAGGGGGTTATGGTTGGGGAGTCGGGGGTTAGGGTTGGGGGGTTAGGGTTAGGCTTAGATCTGTTAGGGTTAGTGGGTTAGGGGGTTTGGGCGTTAGGGTTAGAGGATTAGGGTTAGATCCGTTAGGGTTAGGGGGTTAGGGGGTTGGGGGGGTTAGGGTTAGAGGGTTAGGGTTAGGCTTAGATCCGTTAGGGTTAGGGGGTTAGGGGGTTGGGGGGGTTAGGGTTAGAGGGTTAGGGTTAGGCTTAGATCCGTTAGGGTTGGGGGGTTAGGGGGTTGGGGGGTTAGGGTTAGAGGGTTAGGGTTAGATCCGTTAGGGTTAGGGGGTTAGGGTTGGGGGGTTAGGGGGTTGGGGGGTTAGGGTTAGAGGGTTAGGGTTAGGGTTAGATCCGTTAGGGTTAGGGGGTTATGGTTGGGGAGTCGGGGGTTAGGGTTGGGGGGTTAGGGTTAGGCTTAGATCTGTTTGGTTAGTGGGTTAGGGGGTTTGGGCGTTAGGGTTAGAGGATTAGGGTTAGATCCGTTAGGGTTAGGGGGTTAGGGGGTTGGGGGGGTTAGGGTTAGAGGGTTAGGGTTAGGCTTAGATCCGTTAGGGTTAGGGGGTTAGGGGGTTGGGGGGGTTAGGGTTAGAGGGTTAGGGTTAGATCCGTTAGGGTTAGGGGGTTAGGGTTGGGGGGTTAGGGTTAGGCTTAGATCTGTTAGGGTTAGTGGGTTAGGGGGTTTGGGCGTTAGGGTTAGAGGATTAGGGTTAGATCCGTTAGGGTTAGGGGGTTAGGGGGTTGGGGGGGTTAGGGTTAGAGGGTTAGGGTTAGGCTTAGATCCGTTAGGGTTAGGGGGTTAGGGGGTTGGGGGGGTTAGGGTTAGAGGGTTAGGGTTAGGCTTAGATCCGTTAGGGTTAGGGGGTTAGGGGGTTGGGGGGGTTAGGGTTAGAGGGTAAGGGTTAGGCTTAGATCCGTTAGGTTTAGGGGGTTAGGGGGTTTGGGCGTTAGGGTTAGAGGATTAGGGTTAGATCCGTTAGGGTTAGGGGGTTAGGGTTGGGGGGTCGGGGGTTAGGGTTGGGGGGCTAGGGTTAGGGGGTTTGGGGGTTGGGGTTGGGTACTTGTGGCCCGCGGGGCGCCCGGTGGCCCTACCGGCGTCACCAGCGGCCACCTTGGGGTCAACGGCGGCGGTTTTGGGGTCAACGGCAGCGGTTTTGGGGTTTCGGTCTGGGGGGTGCTGACATGCCCCTCCCCGCACCCCCCCAGGCATCCTGGCCCTGCAGCTGCCCCCGGGGGGGCTCGACGCCGAGTCCTACAGGTGAGAACCAGTCCCCTCCGCCCCCTAAATGCGCCCCCAACCCCCAAAATGCCCCCAGACCCCCCCCAAATTGACCCCCCCCAATTTATTCCCCCCCCTCCAGCGCTTGCCTCCACCTGGCCGAGATGCAGCATCGGGTGCGGAAGGCGCTGGCAGAGTGCGAGCGGCTGCTGCGGGCACGGGTAGGACGGGGGGGGAGACAAAATGGGGGGGGGGCACCAAGGGGGGAGGGGGTCCATGGGGCTAGGGGGGACCCCAAGGATGGGGCGGGGGGGGGGGAACCAAAATGAGGCGGGAACCAAGTGTGTGGGGTTTTGTTTCCGGGGGAACCCATTTGTGGGGCGCACCGGGGGGGGAACCAAAATGAGGGGGGAACCAAGTGTGCGGGGTTTTGTTTCCGGGGGGACCCATTTGTGGGGCGCACCGGGGGGGGGACCAAAATGAGGGGGGAACCAAGTGTGCGGGGTTTTGTTTCCGGGGGGACACATTTGTGGGGCGCACCGGGGGGGGAACCAAAATGAGGGGGGAACCAAGTGTGCGGGGTTTTGTTTCCGGGGGGACCCATTTGTGGGGCGCACCGGGGGGGGGAACCAAAATGAGGGGGGAACCAAGTGTGCGGGGTTTTGTTTCCGGGGGGACCCATTTGTGGGGCGTACCGGGGGGGAACCAAAATGAGGGGGGAACCAAGTGTGCGGGGTTTTGTTTCCTGGGGGACCCATTTGTGGGGCGCACCGGGGGGGGAACCAAAATGAGTTGGGGGGGGAACCAAAATGAGAATGGGGGTCCATGGGGTTAGGGTTAGGGTTAGGGTTAGATCCGTTAGGGTTAGGGGGTTAGGGTTGGGGTTTGGGGGTTAGGGTTGGGGGTTTAGGGTTGGGGGTTAGGGGGTTGGGGGATTAGGGGGTTTGGGGGTTGGGGTTGGGTACTTGGGGGGTTAGGGTTAGAGTGTTAGGGTTAGATCTGTTAGGGTTGGGGGGTCGGGGTTTAGGGTTGGGGGTTTAGGGTTGGGGGTTAGGGGTTTGGAGGGTTAGGGTTAGGGGGTTTGGGGGTTGGGGTTGGGTTCTTGGGGGGTTAGGTGTTGGGGGGTTAGGGTTAGAGGATTAGGGTTAGGGTTAGATCTGTTAGGGTTGGGGGGTTAGGGTTAGATCCGTTAGGGTTAGGGGGTTAGGGTTGGGGGGTTAGGGGGTTGGGGGGTTAGGGTTAGAGGGTTAGGGTTAGATCCGTTAGGGTTAGGGGGTTAGGGTTGGGGGGTTAGGGGGTTGGGGGGTTAGGGTTAGAGGGTTAGGGTTAGGGTTAGATCCGTTAGGGTTAGGGGGTTATGGTTGGGGAGTCGGGGGTTAGGGTTGGGGGGTTAGGGTTAGGCTTAGATCTGTTAGGGTTAGTGGGTTAGGGGGTTTGGGCGTTAGGGTTAGAGGATTAGGGTTAGATCCGTTAGGGTTAGGGGGTTAGGGGGTTGGGGGGGTTAGGGTTAGAGGGTTAGGGTTAGGCTTAGATCCGTTAGGGTTAGGGGGTTAGGGGGTTGGGGGGGTTAGGGTTAGAGGGTTAGGGTTAGGCTTAGATCCGTTAGGGTTGGGGGGTTAGGGGGTTGGGGGGTTAGGGTTAGAGGGTTAGGGTTAGATCCGTTAGGGTTAGGGGGTTAGGGTTGGGGGGTTAGGGGGTTGGGGGGTTAGGGTTAGAGGGTTAGGGTTAGGGTTAGATCCGTTAGGGTTAGGGGGTTATGGTTGGGGAGTCGGGGGTTAGGGTTGGGGGGTTAGGGTTAGGCTTAGATCTGTTAGGGTTAGTGGGTTAGGGGGTTTGGGCGTTAGGGTTAGAGGATTAGGGTTAGATCCGTTAGGGTTAGGGGGTTAGGGGGTTGGGGGGGTTAGGGTTAGAGGGTTAGGGTTAGGCTTAGATCCGTTAGGGTTAGGGGGTTAGGGGGTTGGGGGGGTTAGGGTTAGAGGGTTAGGGTTAGGCTTAGATCCGTTAGGGTTAGGGGGTTAGGGGGTTGGGGGGGTTAGGGTTAGAGGGTAAGGGTTAGGCTTAGATCCGTTAGGTTTAGGGGGTTAGGGGGTTTGGGCGTTAGGGTTAGAGGATTAGGGTTAGATCCGTTAGGGTTAGGGGGTTAGGGTTGGGGGTTTAGGGTGTGGGGTTAGGGGGTTGGGGGGTTAGGGTTAGGGGGTTTGGGGGTTGGGGTTGGGTACTTGGGGGGTTAGGATGGGGGGTTAGGTTTAGAGGATTAGGGTTAGGGTTAGATCTGTTAGGGTTGGGGGGTTAGGGTTAGATCCGTTAGGGTTAGGGTTGGGGGGTCGGGGTTTAGGGTTGGGGGGTTAGGGTTAGAGGGTTAGGGTTAGGGTTAGATCGGTTGGGGGGTCGGGGGTTAGGGTTGGGGGGTTAGGGGGTTGGGGGGTTAGGGTTAGAGGGTTAGGGTTAGGGTTAGATCCGTTAGGGTTAGGGGTTTATGGTTGGGGGGTCGGGGGTTAGGGTTGGGGGGCTAGGGTTAGGGGGTTTGGGGGTTGGGGTTGGGTACTTGTGTCCCGCGGGGCGCCCGGTGGCCCTACCGGCGTCACCAGCGGCCACCTTGGGGTCAACGGCGGCGGTTTTGGGGTCAACGGCAGCGGTTTTGGGGTTTCGGTCTGGGGGGTGCTGACATGCCCCTCCCCGCACCCCCCCAGGCATCCTGGCCCTGCAGCTGCCCCCGGGGGGGCTCGACGCCGAGTCCTACAGGTGAGAACCAGTCCCCTCCGCCCCCTAAATGCGCCCCCAACCCCCAAAATGCCCCCAGACCCCCCCCAAATTGACCCCCCCCAATTTATTCCCCCCCCTCCAGCGCTTGCCTC
Organism: Anas platyrhynchos; assembly: GCF_047663525.1. Taxonomy (NCBI): domain Eukaryota; kingdom Metazoa; phylum Chordata; class Aves; order Anseriformes; family Anatidae; genus Anas; species Anas platyrhynchos. Next base: position 6,253,906 of record NC_092622.1, read on the forward strand.
CACCTGGCCGAGATGCAGCATCGGGTGCGGAAGGCGCTGGCAGAGTGCGAGCGGCTGCTGCGGGCACGGGTAGGACGGGGGGGAAGACAAAATGGGGGGGGGGCACCAAGGGGGGAGGGGGTCCATGGGGCTAGGGGGGACCCCAAGGATGGGGCGGGGGGGGGGGGGAACCAAAATGAGGGGGGAACCAAGTGTGCGGGGTTTTGTTTCCGGGGGGACCCATTTGTGGGGCGCACCGGGGGGGGGAACCAAAATGAGTTGGGGGGGGAACCAAAATGAGAATGGGGGTCCGTGGGGTTAGGGTTAGGGTTAGGGTTAGATCCGTTAGGGTTAGGGGGTTAGGGTTGGGGTTTGGGGGTTAGGGTTGGGGGTTTAGGGTTGGGGGTTAGGGGGTTGGGGGATTAGGGGGTTTGGGGGTTGGGGTTGGGTACTTGGGGGGTTAGGGTTAGAGTGTTAGGGTTAGATCTGTTAGGTTTGGGGGGTCGGGGTTTAGGGTTGGGGGTTTAGGGTTGGGGGTTAGGGGGTTGGGGGGATAGGGTTAGGGGGTTTGGGGGTTGGGGTTGGGTTCTTGGGGGGTTAGGTGTTGGGGGGTTAGGGTTAGAGGATTAGGGTTAGGGTTAGATCTGTTAGGGTTGGGGGGTTAGGGTTAGATCCGTTAGGGTTAGGGGGTTAGGGTTGGGGGGTTAGGGGGTTGGGGGGTTAGGGGGTTGGGGGGTTAGGGTTAGATCCGTTAGGGTTAGGGGGTTAGGGTTGGGGGGTTAGGGGGTTGGGGGGTTAGGGTTAGAGGGTTAGGGTTAGGGTTAGATCCGTTAGGGTTAGGGGGTTATGGTTGGGGAGTCGGGGGTTAGGGTTGGGGGGTTAGGGTTAGGCTTAGATCTGTTAGGGTTAGTGGGTTAGGGGGTTTGGGCGTTAGGGTTAGAGGATTAGGGTTAGATCCGTTAGGGTTAGGGGGTTAGGGGGTTGGGGGGGTTAGGGTTAGAGGGTTAGGGTTAGGCTTAGATCCGTTAGGGTTAGGGGGTTAGGGGGTTGGGGGGGTTAGGGTTAGAGGGTTAGGGTTAGATCCGTTAGGGTTAGGGGGTTAGGGTTGGGGGGTTAGGGGGTTGGGGGGTTAGGGTTAGAGGGTTAGGGTTAGGGTTAGATCCGTTAGGGTTAGGGGGTTATGGTTGGGGAGTCGGGGGTTAGGGTTGGGGGGTTAGGGTTAGGCTTAGATCTGTTAGGGTTAGTGGGTTAGGGGGTTTGGGCGTTAGGGTTAGAGGATTAGGGTTAGATCCGTTAGGGTTAGGGGGTTAGGGGGTTGGGGGGGTTAGGGTTAGAGGGTTAGGGTTAGGCTTAGATCCGTTAGGGTTAGGGGGTTAGGGGGTTGGGGGGGTTAGGGTTAGAGGGTTAGGGTTAGGCTTAGATCCGTTAGGGTTAGGGGGTTAGGGGGTTGGGGGGGTTAGGGTTAGAGGGTTAGGGTTAGGGTTAGATCCGTTAGGGTTAGGGGGTTATGGTTGGGGGGTCGGGGGTTAGGGTTGGGGGGTTAGGGTTAGGGGGTTTGGGGGTTGGGGTTGGGTACTTGTGGCCCGCGGGGCGCCCGGTGGCCCTACCGGCGTCACCAGCGGCCACCTTGGGGTCAACGGCGGCGGTTTTGGGGTCAACGGCAGCGGTTTTGGGGTTTCGGTCTGGGGGGTGCTGACATGCCCCTCCCCGCACCCCCCCAGGCATCCTGGCCCTGCAGCTGCCCCCGGGGGGGCTCGACGCCGAGTCCTACAGGTGAGAACCAGTCCCCTCCGCCCCCTAAATGCGCCCCCAACCCCCAAAATGCCCCCAGACCCCCCCCAAATTGACCCCCCCCAATTTATTCCCCCCCCTCCAGCGCTTGCCTCCACCTGGCCGAGATGCAGCATCGGGTGCGGAAGGCGCTGGCAGAGTGCGAGCGGCTGCTGCGGGCACGGGTAGGACGGGGGGGGAGACAAAATGGGGGGGGGGCACCAAGGGGGGAGGGGGTCCATGGGGCTAGGGGGGACCCCAAGGATGGGGCGGGGGGGGGGGAACCAAAATGAGGCGGGAACCAAGTGTGTGGGGTTTTGTTTCCGGGGGGACCCATTTGTGGGGCGCACCGGGGGGGGGGAACCAAAATGAGGGGGGAACCAAGTGTGCGGGGTTTTGTTTCCGGGGGGACCCATTTGTGGGGCGCACCGGGGGGGAACCAAAATGAGGGGGGAACCAAGTGTGCGGGGTTTTGTTTCCGGGGGGACCCATTTGTTGGGTGCACCGGGGGGGGGGAACCAAAATGAGGGGGGAACCAAGTGTGCGGGGTTTTGTTTCCGGGGGGACCCATTTGTGGGGCGCACCGGGGGGGGAACCAAAATGAGGGGGGAACCAAGTGTGCGGGGTTTTGTTTCCGGGGAGACCCATTTGTGGGGCGCACCGGGGGGGGGAACCAAAAAGAGGGGGGAACCAAGTGTGCGGGGTTTTGTTTCCGGGGAGACCCATTTGTGGGGCGCACCGGGGGGGGGAACCAAAATGAGGGGGGAACCAAGTGTGCGGGGTTTTGTTTCCGGGGAGACCCATTTGTGGGGCGCACCGGGGGGGGAACCAAAAAGAGGGGTGAACCAAGTGTGCGGGGTTTTGTTTCCGGGGGGACCCATTTGTGGGGCGCACCGGGGGGGGAACCAAAATGAGTTGGGGGGGGAACCAAAATGAGAATGGGGGTCCATGGGGTTAGGGTTAGGGTTAGGGTTAGATCCGTTAGGGTTAGGGGGTTAGGGTTGGGGTTTGGGGGTTAGGGTTGGGGGTTTAGGGTTGGGGGTTAGGGGGTTGGGGGATTAGGGGGTTTGGGGGTTGGGGTTGGGTACTTGGGGGGTTAGGGTTAGAGTGTTAGGGTTAGATCTGTTAGGTTTGGGGGGTCGGGGTTTAGGGTTGGGGGTTTAGGGTTGGGGGTTAGGGGGTTGGGGGGATAGGGTTAGGGGGTTTGGGGGTTGGGGTTGGGTTCTTGGGGGGTTAGGTGTTGGGGGGTTAGGGTTAGAGGATTAGGGTTAGGGTTAGATCTGTTAGGGTTGGGGGGTTAGGGTTAGATCCGTTAGGGTTAGGGGGTTAGGGGGTTGGGGGGTTAGGGGGTTGGGGGGTTAGGGTTAGATCCGTTAGGGTTAGGGGGTTAGGGTTGGGGGGTTAGGGGGTTGGGGGGTTAGGGTTAGAGGGTTAGGGTTAGGGTTAGATCCGTTAGGGTTAGGGGGTTATGGTTGGGGAGTCGGGGGTTAGGGTTGGGGGGTTAGGGTTAGGCTTAGATCTGTTAGGGTTAGTGGGTTAGGGGGTTTGGGCGTTAGGGTTAGAGGATTAGGGTTAGATCCGTTAGGGTTAGGGGGTTAGGGGGTTGGGGGGGTTAGGGTTAGAGGGTTAGGGTTAGGCTTAGATCCGTTAGGGTTAGGGGGTTAGGGGGTTGGGGGGGTTAGGGTTAGAGGGTTAGGGTTAGGCTTAGATCCGTTAGGGTTGGGGGGTTAGGGGGTTGGGGGGTTAGGGTTAGAGGGTTAGGGTTAGATCCGTTAGGGTTAGGGGGTTAGGGTTGGGGGGTTAGGGGGTTGGGGGGTTAGGGTTAGAGGGTTAGGGTTAGGGTTAGATCCGTTAGGGTTAGGGGGTTATGGTTGGGGAGTCGGGGGTTAGGGTTGGGGGGTTAGGGTTAGGCTTAGATCTGTTAGGGTTAGTGGGTTAGGGGGTTTGGGCGTTAGGGTTAGAGGATTAGGGTTAGATCCGTTAGGGTTAGGGGGTTAGGGGGTTGGGGGGGTTAGGGTTAGAGGGTTAGGGTTAGGCTTAGATCCGTTAGGGTTAGGGGGTTAGGGGGTTGGGGGGGTTAGGGTTAGAGGGTTAGGGTTAGGCTTAGATCCGTTAGGGTTAGGGGGTTAGGGGGTTGGGGGGGTTAGGGTTAGAGGGTAAGGGTTAGGCTTAGATCCGTTAGGTTTAGGGGGTTAGGGGGTTTGGGCGTTAGGGTTAGAGGATTAGGGTTAGATCCGTTAGGGTTAGGGGGTTAGGGTTGGGGGTTTAGGGTGTGGGGTTAGGGGGTTGGGGGGTTAGGGTTAGGGGGTTTGGGGGTTGGGGTTGGGTACTTGGGGGGTTAGGATGGGGGGTTAGGGTTAGAGGATTAGGGTTAGGGTTAGATCTGTTAGGGTTGGGGGGTTAGGGTTAGATCCGTTAGGGTTAGGGTTGGGGGGTCGGGGTTTAGGGTTGGGGGGTTAGGGTTAGAGGGTTAGGGTTAGGGTTAGATCGGTTGGGGGGTCGGGGGTTAGGGTTGGGGGGTTAGGGGGTTGGGGGGTTAGGGTTAGAGGGTTAGGGTTAGGGTTAGATCCGTTAGGGTTAGGGGTTTATGGTTGGGGGGTCGGGGGTTAGGGTTGGGGGCTAGGGTTAGGGGGTTTGGGGGTTGGGGTTGGGTACTTGTGTCCCGCGGGGCGCCCGGAGGCCCTACCGGCGTCACCAGCGGCCACCTTGGGGTCAACGGCGGCGGTTTTGGGGTCAACGGCAGCGGTTTTGGGGTTTCGGTCTGGGGGGTGCTGACATGCCCCTCCCCGCACCCCCCCAGGCATCCTGGCCCTGCAGCTGCCCCCGGGGGGGCTCGACGCCGAGTCCTACAGGTGAGAACCAGTCCCCTCCGCCCCCTAAATGCGCCCCCAACCCCCAAAATGCCCCCAGACCCCCCCCAAATTGACCCCCCCCAATTTATTCCCCCCCCTCCAGCGCTTGCCTCCACCTGGCCGAGATGCAGCATCGGGTGCGGAAGGCGCTGGCAGAGTGCGAGCGGCTGCTGCGGGCACGGGTAGGACGGGGGGGAAGACAAAATGGGGGGGGGGCACCAAGGGGGGAGGGGGTCCATGGGGCTAGGGGGGACCCCAAGGATGGGGCGGGGGGGGGGGGGAACCAAAATGAGGGGGGAACCAAGTGTGCGGGGTTTTGTTTCCGGGGGGACCCATTTGTGGGGCGCACCGGGGGGGGAACCAAAATGAGTTGGGGGGGGAACCAAAATGAGAATGGGGGTCCGTGGGGTTAGGGTTAGGGTTAGGGTTAGATCCGTTAGGGTTAGGGGGTTAGGGTTGGGGTTTGGGGGTTAGGGTTGGGGGTTTAGGGTTGGGGGTTAGGGGGTTGGGGGATTAGGGGGTTTGGGGGTTGGGGTTGGGTACTTGGGGGGTTAGGGTTAGAGTGTTAGGGTTAGATCTGTTAGGTTTGGGGGTCGGGGTTTAGGGTTGGGGGTTTAGGGTTGGGGGTTAGGGGGTTGGGGGGATAGGGTTAGGGGGTTTGGGGGTTGGGGTTGGGTTCTTGGGGGGTTAGGTGTTGGGGGGTTAGGGTTAGAGGATTAGGGTTAGGGTTAGATCTGTTAGGGTTGGGGGGTTAGGGTTAGATCCGTTAGGGTTAGGGGGTTAGGGTTGGGGGGTTAGGGGGTTGGGGGGTTAGGGGGTTGGGGGTTAGGGTTAGATCCGTTAGGGTTAGGGGGTTAGGGTTGGGGGGTTAGGGGGTTGGGGGGTTAGGGTTAGAGGGTTAGGGTTAGGGTTAGATCCGTTAGGGTTAGGGGGTTATGGTTGGGGAGTCGGGGGTTAGGGTTGGGGGGTTAGGGTTAGGCTTAGATCTGTTAGGGTTAGTGGGTTAGGGGGTTTGGGCGTTAGGGTTAGAGGATTAGGGTTAGATCCGTTAGGGTTAGGGGGTTAGGGGGTTGGGGGGGTTAGGGTTAGAGGGTTAGGGTTAGGCTTAGATCCGTTAGGGTTAGGGGGTTAGGGGGTTGGGGGGGTTAGGGTTAGAGGGTTAGGGTTAGATCCGTTAGGGTTAGGGGGTTAGGGTTGGGGGGTTAGGGGGTTGGGGGGTTAGGGTTAGAGGGTTAGGGTTAGGGTTAGATCCGTTAGGGTTAGGGGGTTATGGTTGGGGAGTCGGGGGTTAGGGTTGGGGGGTTAGGGTTAGGCTTAGATCTGTTAGGGTTAGTGGGTTAGGGGGTTTGGGCGTTAGGGTTAGAGGATTAGGGTTAGATCCGTTAGGGTTAGGGGGTTAGGGGGTTGGGGGGGTTAGGGTTAGAGGGTTAGGGTTAGGCTTAGATCCGTTAGGGTTAGGGGGTTAGGGGGTTGGGGGGGTTAGGGTTAGAGGGTTAGGGTTAGGCTTAGATCCGTTAGGGTTAGGGGGTTAGGGGGTTGGGGGGGTTAGGGTTAGAGGGTTAGGGTTAGGGTTAGATCCGTTAGGGTTAGGGGGTTATGGTTGGGGGGTCGGGGGTTAGGGTTGGGGGGTTAGGGTTAGGGGGTTTGGGGGTTGGGGTTGGGTACTTGTGGCCCGCGGGGCGCCCGGTGGCCCTACCGGCGTCACCAGCGGCCACCTTGGGGTCAACGGCGGCGGTTTTGGGGTCAACGGCAGCGGTTTTGGGGTTTCGGTCTGGGGGGTGCTGACATGCCCCTCCCCGCACCCCCCCAGGCATCCTGGCCCTGCAGCTGCCCCCGGGGGGGCTCGACGCCGAGTCCTACAGGTGAGAACCAGTCCCCTCCGCCCCCTAAATGCGCCCCCAACCCCCAAAATGCCCCCAGACCCCCCCCAAATTGACCCCCCCCAATTTATTCCCCCCCCTCCAGCGCTTGCCTCCACCTGGCCGAGATGCAGCATCGGGTGCGGAAGGCGCTGGCAGAGTGCGAGCGGCTGCTGCGGGCACGGGTAGGACGGGGGGGGAGACAAAATGGGGGGGGGGCACCAAGGGGGAGGGGGTCCATGGGGCTAGGGGGGACCCCAAGGATGGGGCGGGGGGGGGGGAACCAAAATGAGGCGGGAACCAAGTGTGTGGGGTTTTGTTTCCGGGGGGACCCATTTGTGGGGCGCACCGGGGGGGGGGAACCAAAATGAGGGGGGAACCAAGTGTGCGGGGTTTTGTTTCCGGGGGGACCCATTTGTGGGGCGCACCGGGGGGGAACCAAAATGAGGGGGGAACCAAGTGTGCGGGGTATTGTTTCCGGGGGGACCCATTTGTTGGGTGCACCGGGGGGGGGGAACCAAAATGAGGGGGAACCAAGTGTGCGGGGTTTTGTTTCCGGGGGGACCCATTTGTGGGGCGCACCGGGGGGGGAACCAAAATGAGGGGGGAACCAAGTGTGCGGGGTTTTGTTTCCGGGGAGACCCATTTGTGGGGCGCACCGGGGGGGGAACCAAAAAGAGGGGGGAACCAAGTGTGCGGGGTTTTGTTTCCGGGGGGACACATTTGTGGGGCGTACCGGGGGGGAACCAAATTGAGGGGTGAACCAAGTGTGCGGGGTTTTGTTTCCGGGGGGACCCATTTGTGGGGCGCACCGGGGGGGGAACCAAAATGAGTTGGGGGGGGAACCAAAATGAGAATGGGGGTCCATGGGGTTAGGGTTAGGGTTAGGGTTAGATCCGTTAGGGTTAGGGGGTTAGGGTTGGGGTTTGGGGGTTAGGGTTGGGGGTTTAGGGTTGGGGGTTAGGGGGTTGGGGGATTAGGGGGTTTGGGGGTTGGGGTTGGGTACTTGGGGGGTTAGGGTTAGAGTGTTAGGGTTAGATCTGTTAGGTTTGGGGGGTCGGGGTTTAGGGTTGGGGGTTTAGGGTTGGGGGTTAGGGGGTTGGGGGGATAGGGTTAGGGGGTTTGGGGGTTGGGGTTGGGTTCTTGGGGGGTTAGGTGTTGGGGGGTTAGGGTTAGAGGATTAGGGTTAGGGTTAGATCTGTTAGGGTTGGGGGGTTAGGGTTAGATCCGTTAGGGTTAGGGGGTTAGGGGGTTGGGGGGTTAGGGGGTTGGGGGGTTAGGGTTAGATCCGTTAGGGTTAGGGGGTTAGGGTTGGGGGGTTAGGGGGTTGGGGGGTTAGGGTTAGAGGGTTAGGGTTAGGGTTAGATCCGTTAGGGTTAGGGGGTTATGGTTGGGGAGTCGGGGGTTAGGGTTGGGGGGTTAGGGTTAGGCTTAGATCTGTTAGGGTTAGTGGGTTAGGGGGTTTGGGCGTTAGGGTTAGAGGATTAGGGTTAGATCCGTTAGGGTTAGGGGGTTAGGGGGTTGGGGGGGTTAGGGTTAGAGGGTTAGGGTTAGGCTTAGATCCGTTAGGGTTAGGGGGTTAGGGGGTTGGGGGGGTTAGGGTTAGAGGGTTAGGGTTAGATCCGTTAGGGTTAGGGGGTTAGGGTTGGGGGGTTAGGGGGTTGGGGGGTTAGGGTTAGAGGGTTAGGGTTAGGGTTAGATCCGTTAGGGTTAGGGGGTTATGGTTGGGGAGTCGGGGGTTAGGGTTGGGGGGTTAGGGTTAGGCTTAGATCTGTTAGGGTTAGTGGGTTAGGGGTTTGGGCGTTAGGGTTAGAGGATTAGGGTTAGATCCGTTAGGGTTAGGGGGTTAGGGGTTGGGGGGGTTAGGGTTAGAGGGTTAGGGTTAGGCTTAGATCCGTTAGGGTTAGGGGGTTAGGGGGTTGGGGGGGTTAGGGTTAGAGGGTTAGGGTTAGGCTTAGATCCGTTAGGGTTAGGGGGTTAGGGGGTTGGGGGGGTTAGGGTTAGAGGGTAAGGGTTAGGCTTAGATCCGTTAGGTTTAGGGGGTTAGGGGGTTTGGGCGTTAGGGTTAGAGGATTAGGGTTAGATCCGTTAGGGTTAGGGGGTTAGGGTTGGGGGTTTAGGGTGTGGGGTTAGGGGGTTGGGGGGTTAGGGTTAGGGGGTTTGGGGGTTGGGGTTGGGTACTTGGGGGGTTAGGATGGGGGGTTAGGGTTAGAGGATTAGGGTTAGGGTTAGATCTGTTAGGGTTGGGGGGTTAGGGTTAGATCCGTTAGGGTTAGGGTTGGGGGGTCGGGGTTTAGGGTTGGGGGGTTAGGGTTAGAGGGTTAGGGTTAGGGTTAGATCGGTTGGGGGGGTCGGGGGTTAGGGTTGGGGGGTTAGGGGGTTGGGGGGTTAGGGGTTAGAGGGTTAGGGTTAGGGTTAGATCCGTTAGGGTTAGGGGGTTATGGTTGGGGGGTCGGGGTTAGGGTTGGGGGGCTAGGGTTAGGGGGTTTGGGGGTTGGGGTTGGGTACTTGTGTCCCGCGGGGCGCCCGGTGGCCCTACCGGCGTCACCAGCGGCCACCTTGGGGTCAACGGCGGCGGTTTTGGGGTCAACGGCAGCGGTTTTGGGGTTTCGGTCTGGGGGGTGCTGACATGCCCCTCCCCGCACCCCCCCAGGCATCCTGGCCCTGCAGCTGCCCCCGGGGGGGCTCGACGCCGAGTCCTACAGGTGAGAACCAGTCCCCTCCGCCCCCTAAATGCGCCCCCAACCCCCAAAATGCCCCCAGACCCCCCCCAAATTGACCCCCCCCAATTTATTCCCCCCCCTCCAGCGCTTGCCTCCACCTGGCCGAGATGCAGCATCGGGTGCGGAAGGCGCTGGCAGAGTGCGAGCGGCTGCTGCGGGCACGGGTAGGACGGGGGGGAAGACAAAATGGGGGGGGGGCACCAAGGGGGGAGGGGGTCCATGGGGCTAGGGGGGACCCCAAGGATGGGGCGGGGGGGGGGGGGAACCAAAATGAGGGGGGAACCAAGTGTGTGGGGTTTTGTTTCCGGGGGGACCCATTTGTGGGGCGCACCGGGGGGGGAACCAAAATGAGTTGGGGGGGGAACCAAAATGAGAATGGGGGTCCATGGGGTTAGGGTTAGGGTTAGGGTTAGATCCGTTAGGGTTAGGGGGTTAGGGTTGGGGTTTGGGGGTTAGGGTTGGGGGTTTAGGGTTGGGGGTTAGGGGGTTGGGGGATTAGGGGGTTTGGGGGTTGGGGTTGGGTACTTGGGGGGTTAGGGTTAGAGTGTTAGGGTTAGATCTGTTAGGTTTGGGGGGTCGGGGTTTAGGGTTGGGGGTTTAGGGTTGGGGGTTAGGGGGTTGGGGGGATAGGGTTAGGGGGTTTGGGGGTTGGGGTTGGGTTCTTGGGGGGTTAGGTGTTGGGGGGTTAGGGTTAGAGGATTAGGGTTAGGGTTAGATCTGTTAGGGTTGGGGGGTTAGGGTTAGATCCGTTAGGGTTAGGGGGTTAGGGTTGGGGGGTTAGGGGGTTGGGGGGTTAGGGGGTTGGGGGGTTAGGGTTAGATCCGTTAGGGTTAGGGGGTTAGGGTTGGGGGGTTAGGGGGTTGGGGGGTTAGGGTTAGAGGGTTAGGGTTAGGGTTAGATCCGTTAGGGTTAGGGGGTTATGGTTGGGGAGTCGGGGGTTAGGGTTGGGGGGTTAGGGTTAGGCTTAGATCTGTTAGGGTTAGTGGGTTAGGGGGTTTGGGCGTTAGGGTTAGAGGATTAGGGTTAGATCCGTTAGGGTTAGGGGGTTAGGGGGTTGGGGGGGTTAGGGTTAGAGGGTTAGGGTTAGGCTTAGATCCGTTAGGGTTAGGGGGTTAGGGGGTTGGGGGGGTTAGGGTTAGAGGGTTAGGGTTAGATCCGTTAGGGTTAGGGGGTTAGGGTTGGGGGGTTAGGGGGTTGGGGGGTTAGGGTTAGAGGGTTAGGGTTAGGGTTAGATCCGTTAGGGTTAGGGGGTTATGGTTGGGGAGTCGGGGGTTAGGGTTGGGGGGTTAGGGTTAGGCTTAGATCTGTTAGGGTTAGTGGGTTAGGGGGTTTGGGCGTTAGGGTTAGAGGATTAGGGTTAGATCCGTTAGGGTTAGGGGGTTAGGGGGTTGGGGGGGTTAGGGTTAGAGGGTTAGGGTTAGGCTTAGATCCGTTAGGGTTAGGGGGTTAGGGGGTTGGGGGGGTTAGGGTTAGAGGGTTAGGGTTAGGCTTAGATCCGTTAGGGTTAGGGGGTTAGGGGGTTGGGGGGGTTAGGGTTAGAGGGTAAGGGTTAGGCTTAGATCCGTTAGGTTTAGGGGGTTAGGGGGTTTGGGCGTTAGGGTTAGAGGATTAGGGTTAGATCCGTTAGGGTTAGGGGGTTAGGGTTGGGGGTTTAGGGTGTGGGGTTAGGGGGTTGGGGGGTTAGGGTTAGGGGGTTTGGGGGTTGGGGTTGGGTACTTGGGGGGTTAGGATGGGGGGTTAGGGTTAGAGGATTAGGGTTAGGGTTAGATCTGTTAGGGTTGGGGGGTTAGGGTTAGATCCGTTAGGGTTAGGGTTGGGGGGTCGGGGGTTAGGGTTGGGGGGTTAGGGTTAGAGGGTTAGGGTTAGGGTTAGATCGGTTGGGGGGTCGGGGGTTAGGGTTGGGGGGTTAGGGGGTTGGGGGGTTAGGGTTAGAGGGTTAGGGTTAGGGTTAGATCCGTTAGGATTAGGGGGTTATGGTTGGGGGGTCGGGGTTAGGGTTGGGGGGCTAGGGTTAGGGGGTTTGGGGGTTGGGGTTGGGTACTTGTGTCCCGCGGGGCGCCCGGTGGCCCTACCGGCGTCACCAGCGGCCACCTTGGGGTCAACGGCGGCGGTTTTGGGGTCAACGGCAGCGGTTTTGGGGTTTCGGTCTGGGGGGTGCTGACATGCCCCTCCCCGCACCCCCCCAGGCATCCTGGCCCTGCAGCTGCCCCCGGGGGGGCTCGACGCCGAGTCCTACAGGTGAGAACCAGTCCCCTCCGCCCCCTAAATGCGCCCCCAACCCCCAAAATGCCCCCAGACCCCCCCCAAATTGACCCCCCCCAATTTATTCCCCCCCCTCCTGCGCTTGCCTCCACCTGGCCGAGATGCAGCATCGGGTGCGGAAGGCGCTGGCAGAGTGCGAGCGGCTGCTGCGGGCACGGGTAGGACGGGGGGGAGACAAAATGGGGGGGGGCACCAAGGGGGGAGGGGGTCCATGGGGCTAGGGGGGACCCCAAGGATGGGGCGGGGGGGGGGGGAACCAAAATGAGGCGGGAACCAAGTGTGTGGGGTTTTGTTTCCGGGGGAACCCATTTGTGGGGCGCACCGGGGGGGGAACCAAAATGAGGGGGGAACCAAGTGTGCGGGGTTTTGTTTCCGGGGGGACCCATTTGTGGGGCGCACCGGGGGGGGGGGGACCAAAATGAGGGGGGAACCAAGTGTGCGGGGTTTTGTTTCCGGGGGGACACATTTGTGGGGCGCACCGGGGGGGGGGAACCAAAATGAGGCGGGAACCAAGTGTGCGGGGTTTTGTTTCCGGGGGGACCCATTTGTGGGGCGCACCGGGGGGGGGAACCAAAATGAGGGGGGAACCAAGTGTGCGGGGTTTTGTTTCCGGGGGGACCCATTTGTGGGGCGTACCGGGGGGAACCAAAATGAGGGGGGAACCAAGTGTGCGGGGTTTTGTTTCCTGGGGGACCCATTTGTGGGGCGCACCGGGGGGGGAACCAAAATGAGTTGGGGGGGGAACCAAAATGAGAATGGGGGTCCATGGGGTTAGGGTTAGGGTTAGGGTTAGATCCGTTAGGGTTAGGGGGTTAGGGTTGGGGTTTGGGGGTTAGGGTTGGGGGTTTAGGGTTGGGGGTTAGGGGGTTGGGGGATTAGGGGGTTTGGGGGTTGGGGTTGGGTACTTGGGGGGTTAGGGTTAGAGTGTTAGGGTTAGATCTGTTAGGTTTGGGGGGTCGGGGTTTAGGGTTGGGGGTTTAGGGTTGGGGGTTAGGGGGTTGGGGGGATAGGGTTAGGGGGTTTGGGGGTTGGGGTTGGGTTCTTGGGGGGTTAGGTGTTGGGGGGTTAGGGTTAGAGGATTAGGGTTAGGGTTAGATCTGTTAGGGTTGGGGGGTTAGGGTTAGATCCGTTAGGGTTAGGGGGTTAGGGTTGGGGGGTTAGGGGGTTGGGGGTTAGGGGGTTGGGGGGTTAGGGTTAGATCCGTTAGGGTTAGGGGGTTAGGGTTGGGGGGTTAGGGGGTTGGGGGGTTAGGGTTAGAGGGTTAGGGTTAGGGTTAGATCCGTTAGGGTTAGGGGGTTATGGTTGGGGAGTCGGGGGTTAGGGTTGGGGGGTTAGGGTTAGGCTTAGATCTGTTAGGGTTAGTGGGTTAGGGGGTTTGGGCGTTAGGGTTAGAGGATTAGGGTTAGATCCGTTAGGGTTAGGGGGTTAGGGGGTTGGGGGGGTTAGGGTTAGAGGGTTAGGGTTAGGCTTAGATCCGTTAGGGTTAGGGGGTTAGGGGGTTGGGGGGGTTAGGGTTAGAGGGTTAGGGTTAGATCCGTTAGGGTTAGGGGGTTAGGGTTGGGGGGTTAGGGGGTTGGGGGGTTAGGGTTAGAGGGTTAGGGTTAGGGTTAGATCCGTTAGGGTTAGGGGGTTATGGTTGGGGAGTCGGGGGTTAGGGTTGGGGGGTTAGGGTTAGGCTTAGATCTGTTAGGGTTAGTGGGTTAGGGGGTTTGGGCGTTAGGGTTAGAGGATTAGGGTTAGATCCGTTAGGGTTAGGGGGTTAGGGGGTTGGGGGGGTTAGGGTTAGAGGGTTAGGGTTAGGCTTAGATCCGTTAGGGTTAGGGGGTTAGGGGGTTGGGGGGGTTAGGGTTAGAGGGTTAGGGTTAGGCTTAGATCCGTTAGGGTTAGGGGGTTAGGGGGTTGGGGGGGTTAGGGTTAGAGGGTAAGGGTTAGGCTTAGATCCGTTAGGTTTAGGGGGTTAGGGGGTTTGGGCGTTAGGGTTAGAGGATTAGGGTTAGATCCGTTAGGGTTAGGGGGTTAGGGTTGGGGGTTTAGGGTGTGGGGTTAGGGGGTTGGGGGGTTAGGGTTAGGGGGTTTGGGGGTTGGGGTTGGGTACTTGGGGGGTTAGGATGGGGGGTTAGGGTTAGAGGATTAGGGTTAGGGTTAGATCTGTTAGGGTTGGGGGGTTAGGGTTAGATCCGTTAGGGTTAGGGTTGGGGGGTCGGGGTTTAGGGTTGGGGGGTTAGGGTTAGAGGGTTAGGGTTAGGGTTAGATCGGTTGGGGGGTCGGGGGTTAGGGTTGGGGGGTTAGGGGGTTGGGGGGTTAGGGTTAGAGGGTTAGGGTTAGGGTTAGATCCGTTAGGGTTAGGGGGTTATGGTTGGGGGGTCGGGGTTAGGGTTGGGGGGCTAGGGTTAGGGGGTTTGGGGGTTGGGGTTGGGTACTTGTGTCCCGCGGGGCGCCCGGTGGCCCTACCGGCGTCACCAGCGGCCACCTTGGGGTCAACGGCGGCGGTTTTGGGGTCAACGGCAGCGGTTTTGGGGTTTCGGTCTGGGGGGTGCTGACATGCCCCTCCCCGCACCCCCCCAGGCATCCTGGCCCTGCAGCTGCCCCCGGGGGGGCTCGACGCCGAGTCCTACAGGTGAGAACCAGTCCCCTCCGCCCCCTAAATGCGCCCCCAACCCCCAAAATGCCCCCAGACCCCCCCCAAATTGACCCCCCCCAATTTATTCCCCCCCCTCCAGCGCTTGCCTCCACCTGGCCGAGATGCAGCATCGGGTGCGGAAGGCGCTGGCAGAGTGCGAGCGGCTGCTGCGGGCACGGGTAGGACGGGGGGGAAGACAAAATGGGGGGGGGGCACCAAGGGGGGAGGGGGTCCATGGGGCTAGGGGGGACCCCAAGGATGGGGCGGGGGGGGGGGGAACCAAAATGAGGGGGGAACCAAGTGTGTGGGGTTTTGTTTCCGGGGGGACCCATTTGTGGGGCGCACCGGGGGGGGAACCAAAATGAGTTGGGGGGGGAACCAAAATGAGAATGGGGGTCCATGGGGTTAGGGTTAGGGTTAGGGTTAGATCCGTTAGGGTTAGGGGGTTAGGGTTGGGGTTTGGGGGTTAGGGTTGGGGTTTAGGGTTGGGGGTTAGGGGGTTGGGGGATTAGGGGGTTTGGGGGTTGGGGTTGGGTACTTGGGGGGTTAGGGTTAGAGTGTTAGGGTTAGATCTGTTAGGTTTGGGGGGTCGGGGTTTAGGGTTGGGGGTTTAGGGTTGGGGGTTAGGGGGTGGGGGGATAGGGTTAGGGGGTTTGGGGGTTGGGGGTTGGGTTCTTGGGGGTTAGGTGTTGGGGGGTTAGGGTTAGAGGATTAGGGTTAGGGTTAGATCTGTTAGGGTTGGGGGGTTAGGGTTAGATCCGTTAGGGTTAGGGGGTTAGGGTTGGGGGGGTTAGGGGGTTGGGGGGTTAGGGGTTGGGGGGTTAGGGTTAGATCCGTTAGGGTTAGGGGGTTAGGGTTGGGGGGTTAGGGGGTTGGGGGGTTAGGGTTAGAGGGTTAGGGTTAGGGTTAGATCCGTTAGGGTTAGGGGGTTATGGTTGGGGAGTCGGGGGTTAGGGTTGGGGGGGTTAGGGTTAGGCTTAGATCTGTTAGGGTTAGTGGGTTAGGGGGTTTGGGCGTTAGGGTTAGAGGATTAGGGTTAGATCCGTTAGGGTTAGGGGGTTAGGGGGTTGGGGGGGTTAGGGTTAGAGGGTTAGGGTTAGGCTTAGATCCGTTAGGGTTAGGGGGTTAGGGGTTGGGGGGGTTAGGGTTAGAGGGTTAGGGTTAGATCCGTTAGGGTTAGGGGGTTAGGGTTGGGGGGTTAGGGGGTTGGGGGGTTAGGGTTAGAGGGTTAGGGTTAGGGTTAGATCCGTTAGGGTTAGGGGGTTATGGTTGGGGAGTCGGGGGTTAGGGTTGGGGGGTTAGGGTTAGGCTTAGATCTGTTAGGGTTAGTGGGTTAGGGGGTTTGGGCGTTAGGGTTAGAGGATTAGGGTTAGATCCGTTAGGGTTAGGGGGTTAGGGGGTTGGGGGGGTTAGGGTTAGAGGGTTAGGGTTAGGGTTAGGGTTAGGGTTAGGGTTAGGGTTAGGGTTAGGGTTAGGGTTAGGGTTAGGGTTAGGGTTAGGGTTAGGGTTAGGGTTAGGGTTAGGGTTAGGGTTAGGGTTAGGGTTAGGGTTAGGGTTAGGGTTAGGGTTAGGGTTAGGGTTAGGGTTAGGGTTAGGGTTAGGGTTAGGGTTAGGGTTAGGGTTAGGGTTAGGGTTAGGGTTAGGGTTAGGTTAGGGTTAGGGTTAGGGTTAGGGTTAGGGTTAGGGGTTAGGGTTAGGGTTAGGGTTAGGGTTAGGGTTAGGGTTAGGGTTAGGGTTAGGGTTAGGGTTAGGGTTAGGGTTAGGGTTAGGGTTAGGGTTAGGGTTAGGCCATTAGGGTTAGGGTTAGGGTTAGGGTTAGGGTTAGGGTTAGGGTTAGGGTTAGGGTTAGGGTTAGGGTTAGGGTTAGGGTCAGGTTAGGTTAGGGTTAGGGTTAGGGTTAGGGTTAGGGTTAGGGTTAGGGTTAGGGTTAGGGTTAGGGTTAGGTTAAGGGTTAGGGTTAGGGTTAGGGTTAGGGTTAGGGTTAGGGTTAGGGTTAGGTTTAGGGTTAGGGTTAGGGTTAGGGTTAGGGTTAGGGTTAGGGTTAGGGTTAGGGTTAGGTTAGGG